>NC_069500.1:105331621-105339121 GCF_027579735.1 Bombina bombina | reverse complement strand
CACTATTGCATGTGATACAATAACATATAAATGTGTAAATATAGAACATTACGCCTGTTTGTTTAAACAAATACAGTGTCACTATTGCATATGATACAATAACACATAAATGTGTAAATATAGAACATTACGCCTGTGTGTTTAAACAAATACAGTGTTACTATTGCATGTGACACAATAACATAATAAATGTGTATCAATAGAACATTATGCCGGTGTGTTTAAACAAATACAGTGTCACTATTGCATGTGATACAATAACATATAAATGTGTAAATATAGAACATTACGCCTGTGTGTTTAAACAAATACAGTGTCACTATTGCTTATGATACAATAACACATAAATGTGTAAATATAGAACATTATGCCGGTGTGTTTAAACAAATACAGTGTCACTATTGCATGTGATACAATAACATATAAATGTGTAAATATAGAACATTACGCCTGTGTGTTTAAACAAATACAGTGCCACTATTGCATGTGATACAATAACATATAAATGTGTAAATATAGAACGTTACGCCTGTTTGTTTAAACAAATACAGTGTCACTATTGCATATGATACAATAACATATAAATGTGTAAATATAGAACATTACGCCTGTGTGTTTAAACAAATACAGTGTCACTATTGCATGTGATACAATAACATATAAATGTGTAAATATAGAACATTACGCCTGTTTGTTTAAACAAATACAGTGTCACAATTGCATATGATACAATAACATTTAAATGTGTAAATATAGAACATTACGCCTGTTTGTTTAAACAAATACAGTGTCACTATTGCATATGATACAATAACATATAAATGTGTAAATATAGAACATTACGCCTGTTTGTTTAAACAAATACAGTGTCACTATTGCATATGATACAATAACATGTAAATGTGTAAATATAGAACATTACGCCTGTTTGTTTAAACAAATACAGTGTCACTATTGCATATGATACAATAACATATAAATGTGTAAATATAGAACATTACGCCTGTGTGTTTAAACAAATACAGTGTTACTATTGCATGTGATACAATAACATATAAATGTGTAAATATAGAACATTACGCCTGTGTGTTTAAACAAATACAGTGTCACTATTGCATATGATACAATAACATATAAATGTGTAAATATAGAACATTACGCCTGTGTGTTTAAACAAATACAGTGTCACTATTGCATGTGATACAATAACATATAAATGTGTAAATATAGAACATTACGCCTGTTTGTTTAAACAAATACAGTGTCACTATTGCATATGATACAATAACATGTAAATGTGTAAATATAGAACATTACGCCTGTTTGTTTAAACAAATACAGTGTCACTATTGCATATGATACAATAACATATAAATGTGTAAATATAGAACATTACGCCTGTGTGTTTAAACAAATACAGTGTTACTATTGCATGTGATACAATAACATATAAATGTGTAAATATAGAACATTATGCCTGTGTGTTTGAACAAATACAGTGTCACTATTGCATATGATACAATAACATATAAATGTGTATCAATAGAACATTATGCCGGTGTGTTTAAACAAATACAGTGTCACTATTGCATATGATACAATAACATATAAATGTGTAAATATAGAACATTACGCCTGTGTGTTTGAACAAATACAGTGTCACTATTGCATGTGATACAATAACATATAAATGTGTAAATATAGAACATTATACCGGTGTGTTTAAACAAATACAGTGTTACTATTGCATATGATACAATAACATATAAATGTGTAAATATAGAACATTACGCCTGTGTGTTTAAACAAATACAGTGTTACTATTGCATATGATACAATAACATATAAATGTGTAAATATAGAACATTACGCCTGTGTGTTTAAACAAATACAGTGTCACTATTGCATATGATACAATAACATATAAATGTGTAAATATAGAACATTACGCCTGTGTGTTTAAACAAATACAGTGTCACTATTGCATATGATACAATAACATATAAATGTGTAAATATAGAACATTACGCCTGTGTGTTTGAACAAATACAGTGTCACTATTGCATATGATACAATAACATATAAATGTGTAAATATAGAACATTACGCCTGTGTGTTTGAACAAATACAGTGTTACTATTGCATGTGATACAATAACATATAAATGTGTAAATATAGAACATTAGGCCGGTGTGTTTAAACAAATACAGTGTCACTATTGCATGTGATACAATAACACATAAATGTGTAAATATAGAACATTATGCCTGTGTGTTTAAACAAATACAGTGTCACTATTGCATGTGATACAATAACATATAAATGTGTAAATATAGAACATTACGCCTGTGTGTTTGAACAAATACAGTGTCACTATTGCATGTCATACAATAACATATAAATGTGTAAATATAGAACATTACGCCTGTGTGTTTAAACAAATACAGTGTCACTATTGCATATGATACAATAACATATACATGTGTAAATATAGAACATTACGCCTGTGTGTTTGAACAAATACAGTGTCACTATTGCATGTGATACAATAACATATAAATGTGTAAATATAGAACATTATGCCGGTGTGTTTGAACAAATACAGTGTCACTATTGCATGTGATACAATAACATATAAATGTGTAAATATAGAACATTACGCCTGTGTGTTTGAACAAATACAGTGTCACTATTGCATGTGATACAATAACATATAAATGTGTAATTATAGAACATTACGCCTGTTTGTTTAAACAAATACAGTGTCACTATTGCATGTGATACAATAACATATAAATGTGTAAATATAGAACATTACGCCTGTTTGTTTAAACAAATACAGCGTCACTATTGCATGTGATACAATAACATATAAATGTGTAAATATAGAACATTACGCCTGTGTGTTTAAACAAATACAGTGTCACTATTGCATGTGATACAATAACATATAAATGTGTAAATATAGAACATTATGCCGGTGTGTTTAAACAAATACAGTGTCACTATTGCATGTGATACAATAACATATAAATGTGTAAATATAGAACATTATGCCGGTGTGTTTAAACAAATACAGCGTCACTATTGCATGTGATACAATAACATATAAATGTGTAAATATAGAACATTACGCCTGTGTGTTTAAACAAATACAGTGTCACTATTGCATGTGATACAATAACATATAAATGTGTAAATATAGAACATTATGCCGGTGTGTTTAAACAAATACAGTGTCACTATTGCATGTGATACAATAACATATAAATGTGTAAATATAGAACATTACGCCTGTGTGTTTAAACAAATACAGCGTCACTATTGCATGTGATACAATAACATATAAATGTGTAAATATAGAACATTACGCCTGTGTGTTTAAACAAATACAGTGTCACTATTGCATGTGATACAATAACATATAAATGTGTAAATATAGAACATTATGCCGGTGTGTTTAAACAAATACAGTGTCACTATTGCATGTGATACAATAACATATAAATGTGTAAATATAGAACATTACACCTGTGTGTTTAAACAAATACAGCGTCACTATTGCATGTGATACAATAACATATAAATGTGTAAATATAGAACATTACGCCTGTGTGTTTAAACAAATACAGTGTCACTATTGCATGTGATACAATAACATATAAATGTGTAAATATAGAACATTATGCTGGTGTGTTTGAACAAATACAGTGTCACTATTGCATGTGATACAATAACATGTAAATGTGTAAATATAGAACATTATGCTGGTGTGTTTAAACAAATACAGTGTCACTATTGCATGTGATACAATAACATATAAATGTGTAAATATAGAACATTACGCCTGTGTGTTTAAACAAATACAGTGTCACTATTGCATGTGATACAATAACACATAAATGTGTAAATATAGAACATTACGCCTGTGTGTTTAAACAAATACAGTGTCACTATTGCATGTGATACAATAACATATAACTGTGTATCAATAGAACATTATGCCGGTGTGTTTAAACAAATACAGTGTCACTATTGCATGTGATACAATAACATATAAATGTGTAAATATAGAACATTACGCCTGTGTGTTTAAACAAATACAGTGTCACTATTGCATGTGACACAATAACATAATAAATGTGTATCAATAGAACATTACGCCTGTGTGTTTAAACAAATACAGTGTCACTATTGCATGTGATACAATAACATATAAATGTGTAAATATAGAACATTACGCCTGTGTGTTTAAACAAATACAGCGTCACTATTGCATGTGATACAATAACATATAAATGTGTAAATATAGAACATTACGCCTGTGTGTTTAAACAAATACAGTGTCACTATTGCATGTGATACAATAACATATAAATGTGTAAATATAGAACATTATGCTGGTGTGTTTGAACAAATACAGTGTCACTATTGCATGTGATACAATAACATGTAAATGTGTAAATATAGAACATTATGCTGGTGTGTTTAAACAAATACAGTGTCACTATTGCATGTGATACAATAACATATAAATGTGTAAATATAGAACATTACGCCTGTGTGTTTAAACAAATACAGTGTCACTATTGCATGTGATACAATAACACATAAATGTGTAAATATAGAACATTACGCCTGTGTGTTTAAACAAATACAGTGTCACTATTGCATGTGATACAATAACATATAAATGTGTAAATATAGAACATTATGCTGGTGTGTTTAAACAAATACAGTGTCACTATTGCATGTGATACAATAACATATAACTGTGTATCAATAGAACATTATGCCGGTGTGTTTAAACAAATACAGTGTCACTATTGCATGTGATACAATAACATATAAATGTGTAAATATAGAACATTACGCCTGTGTGTTTAAACAAATACAGTGTCACTATTGCATGTGACACAATAACATAATAAATGTGTATCAATAGAACATTACGCCTGTGTGTTTAAACAAATACATTTTCACCAAATTTTGTTGTTTTTTTTGTTTCCTGGTAGGGAAGTTGTCTTATCCATCCACTCCAAGGTGTAGATTTATCATACCCCGGGGGGAAATGATTCGCTGTAGCAGATCATGTCCGCCCTGCATCGCTAAATGCCTACAGCATACGCTATCAACATTTAACATTGCACAAGCAGATCTGGTGAAATACTTGTGCAATGCCACCCCTTGCACATTCTCGACCAATCGGTCACTAGCAAGGGGTGTCAATCATCCTGATCACATCGGAATGATTGCAGTCCGCTACCTAAAAGGTAGCGGACGAGTTAAGGAGCAACGGTCTTAAGACCACTGCTTTCTTAAATCCGCTGCTTGATAAATGTACCCCCAAATCTCAAAACAAACAGAAAGGTAACATAACATCATCCCTCCTTATGACATAGAACCTCTTTAAGAGGTCACTGAAGGAACATAAATACCTTTTTAATATAAAGTGTTTAGTTATACACAGTAAAACCATTTTACAGTATACTTTGATTATTTATTGTGGGCATTTTTATGTAATGTAACACTGAAAATTTAATATTTTCTAATTCTCAGAAATTAAAATGCACCCTAATGACTTTTCAAGGCTAACCCTGCTATAGACCTTCCTCTAATTGGCTTTAACTGCTAACTGCAAAACAATGCATTTTATATTTGTATTACTTGGCTTATAAGTAATTCTATAGCAGCACAACAAAAATGTCTTGGAATTACAAGGTGTTTACTGTCCCTTTAAACACCACTCACTTTTGTGTAAAAATTGTGCTTTGTCCCATGCTCCTTAGAGAGGCCATAGAAATAAATCTGTCTGTTTCTCTAGCTCTCTGGGGTATTTCTGTGTGATTGTCTGTCAGTGTGTATATGTCTGTGTCTTTGCTTGTGTTTGTGTCTTTGCTTGTTTGTGTGTGTGTGTGTCTTTGCTTGTTTGTGTGTGTCTTTGCTTGTGTTTGTGTCTTTGCTTGTTTGTGTGTGTGTGTCCTTGCTTGTTTGTGTGTGTGTGTCTTTGCTTGTTTGTGTGTGTGTGTTTGTGTCTTTGCTTGTGTGTGTGCTTGTGTGTGTATGTTTACGTGTGTCTTTGCCTGTGTGTGTATATATGTGTGTGTCTTTGCTTATATGTGTGTATGTGTGTCTTTGCTTATATGTGTGTATGTGTGTCTTTGTGTGTGTGTATGTGTGTCTTTGCTTATATGTATGTGTATGTGTGTGTGCATGTATGTGTATATATGTGTGTTTGTGTGTATGTATGTGTGTGTATATATGTATGTGTTTGTGTGTGTATCTATGTATGGGTGTATGTGTGTCTTTGCTTATATGTGTGTATATGTGTGTTTGTGTGTATGTATGTGTGTGTACATATGTGTGTTTGTGTGTGTATCTATGTATGGGTGTATGTGTGTGTATATATGTGTGTTTGTGTATGTATGTGTGTGTGTGTATATATGTGTATGTATGTGTGTATATGTTTGTATGCGTGTATGTACAGTTGTGCTTATAAATTTACATACCCTGGCCGAATGTATGATTTCTTGGCCATTTTTTCAGAGATTATGAATGATAACACAAAAACTTTTCTTTCACTCATGTTTAGTGTTTGTCTGAAGCCATTTATTATCAATAAACTGTGTTTACTTTTTTAAAATCATAATGACAACAGAAACTACCCAAATGACTCTGATCAAAAGTTTGCATACCCTGGTGATTTTGGCCTGATAACATGCACACAAGTGGACACAAAGGGGTTTGAATGGCTATTAAAGGTAACCACCCTCACCTGTGATCTGTTTGCTTGTAATTAGTGTGTGTATAAAAGGTCAATGAGTTTCTGGACTCCTGACAGACCCTTGCATCTTTCATCCAGAGTTGCACTGACGTTTCTGGATTCTGAGTCATTGGGAAAGCAAAAGAATTGTCAAAGGATCTGCGGGAAAAGGTAGTTGAACTGTATAAAACAGGAAAGGGATATAAAAAGATATCCACAGCAGTGTTCAAACTCTAATCAAGCAGTGGAAAATGAGGGGTTCTGTTGAAACCAAACCACGGTCAGGTAGACCAACTAAAATTTCAGCCACAACTGCCAGGAAAATTGTTCAGGATGCAAAGAAAAACCCACAAATAACTTCAGGTGAAATACAGGACTCTCTGAAAACATGTGGTGTGGCTGTTTCAAGATGCACAATAAGGAGGCAAATACTATGCAAATGTCATTTGGAGTGATGAGACCAAAATTGAGCTTTTTGGCCACAACCATAAACGCTACATTTGGAGAGGAGTCAACAAGGCCTATGATGAAAGGTTCACCATTCCTACTGTGAAACACTGAGGTGGATCGCTGATGTTTTGGGGATGTGTGAGCTACAAAGGCACAGGAAATTTGGTCAGAATTGATGGCAAGATGAATGCAGTATGTTATCAAAAAATACTGGATGAAAATTTGCATTCATCAGCCCGGTAGCTGCGCATGGGACGTACTTGGACATTCCAACATGACAATGATCC
>NC_069500.1:105184121-105314121 GCF_027579735.1 Bombina bombina | reverse complement strand
TATCATGGAAGAAGATTTGCAAAGTAAATATTTCAATTGACAACAGATGCATTCTTTTCCCAGCATTATACATTTCCATACTGGGGCAAGGTTGTGAGTTTGTATAAAGAGGGAACTTACTTGCCATTGAAAAATAGTTTACTGTACTCTTTGAAAAACTCATCAAATTCTTGAAGATAACTCTCATCAAGGAAATATGTGACGATCTTGTAAGGAATGGGCCGCCAGTGATAACCTAAAACACAAGATTAATGCTTAATACATTTTATGGTATGTATATATATATATATATATATATGTATATATATATATATATATGTGTATATATATATATATATATGTATATATATATGTGTATATATATATATATATATATATTTTTTATATATATATATATATGCACACACACACACAGTGCTCAGCATAAATGAGTACACCCCTTTTGAAAAGTAAGATTTTAATCAATATCTCAATGAACACAAGAACAATTTCCAGAATTTTGACATAACTGAGTTTTATAGAACATATGTTTAGCTCATTACATTAAAGTAAGGTTAATAATATAACTTAGATTACAAATCTTCAGTTTTACTCAAAGTAGGTTATGCACAAATGAATGCATCCCACAATAAAAACTACTACATCTAGTATTTTGTATGACCTCCATCATTTGTAACGGCAACACAAAGTCTTCTAGATATGGAATGAACAAGTTTTCGACATATTGCAACATCTTGTTATAACTACAATATTTAAATGTTGTGTAGCTGTAATAGCGGAACAACCACAGGAAAGGCTTAGCCTGCAGTGTCAGTATTAATACAGCACTTTAATAGTAATGGATGATTCCCAGCAGCGGTGTAAGGGTGAATCTGAGTGTTTGCAAAGTAATACAGCAGGTAGAGGTTAGGATAACTGCTGATATAAGTATAAATGACACTATGCAAAAATATACGGCTGATATGTTCTTAGTACTTTGATTGTTGCAAAGCATAAGATATGGTTAGAATGCAGACTGGAGATTTAAGCAGCAAATGATAGAAAACAGGTTATCCAATAGATAAGCAAAGTATTGCAAGCAAGGAATGGCAGACGAATAACAATTAGCAGTTCAATACAGATTGAGATATACTTGCAAGTACTAGCAGCTGAAGCAGAATGAATCCGGTGGTTGGTGTATGGTAACACGATGAGAAGGGAGCAGTAGCAGTGTCCGTGAAAGCTACTGGAAGGTGTGAGCGTGGAACAGCGTGTAGATCCGGCTGTACAAAGTCAATCCGCTGGGAACAGGAAGTGTTCTGTAGCTGAGAACGGAGAGGAGCTGAACAGCAAAATGTGTAACAAAAGAGTCAGGTACTTTGTTCAGGATAGCGATGAAGGCAACAAGTAGCCTAATAGGTGAAAAGGCTTGAGGCTCAATATCTGTCAGCTGGAGTGGAGGAGTGTATCCTTTAACCTGTGCCAAACAAAATAATCAAGCAAAGAGGATAGCAGGAAGTGCACTTATAAAGCAAAAGAAGGTGGGGCTGAATTAAAGGGGACATTACACATCTATCTTTTTCCATTCTTCAGGAACGACTTCTTTTAGAGCCTGGATGCTGGATGGAGAGTGATGCTTAACTTGTCTCTTCAGAATCCTCCATAGGTGTTTGATTGGGTTTAGATCAGGAGACATACTTGGCCACTGCATCACTTTCACCCTGTTCTTCTTCAGAAATGCAACAGTGACCTTAGATGTGTGTTTTGGATCATTGTCATGTTGGAAAACTGCATGACGACCAAGGGCACGGAGTGATGGTAGCATCTTCTCTTTCAATATAGAGCAGTACATCTGTTAATTCATGATACCATTAATGAAATGCAGCTCTCCGACACCAGCAGCACTCATGCAACCACACAGAAAGACACTGCCACCACCATGTTTCACTGTAGGCACCATGAATTTTTCATTGTACTCCTCAACCATCAGTTCCAAAAACATTTATCTTGTTCTCATCACTCCAGAGTACAGAGTTCCAGTAGTCGTCTTCTTTTTCAGCATGTGTCCTGGCAAATTCTAGGCAGGCTTTTTTGTGCATAGGCCTTAGGAGAGGCTTCCTTCAAGGACGACACCCATGCATGCCATTCCTCTGCAGTGTACGCCATATTGTATGACGGTAAACAATCACCCCAGTTTGGCTTTCTACTTCTTTAACTAACTGCAGTGAACTTGCATGGTGATTTTCTTCAACCCTTCTCATCAGAAGATGCTCCTGTCGAGGTGTTAACTTCCATGGAAAGCCTGGACATTTCTGGGAGATGGTTGCAGTTCTATCTTTGTTACCTTTTTATATCACTTTTGCTTCACTGATCTTCTTGTAGCCTTCACCTTTCTTGTGTAAAGAAATTATTTTCTTTCTTAGGCCTTGTGACATTTCTCTTCCATGTGGTGCCATTGCTGACAGCATGACATGGGAAGGGGTTTTCTTTGGTAAGAAACGCCCTTTTATAATCAACTGTGTGCTGGACACCTGTTTAATGAATAATTAGACTCACCTGTAGTTGAATTCTTGTTAATTAGGATTTGTTGTCAGACATTTAGCTTTGCTCCTATGACTTTTATTGGAGTGTGTTCATTTTTTGCAACATGGTCTTGAATTAATTTTGTTAGGAAAAATACTTTGTTGTGGGTGCAAATTAACAAATCTTGGTTGCAATCAATGGCCCTCAGTTGTGGGAGTATTTTGTAGTATAGTGTCCCATAGAATATGTTGTGTCTGAAAGGTAAGTAAAGGTTTTCTGACAAATCTGTTGGGGTGTACTCACTGAGCACCGTATATATACACACTCAAGTATAGTCCCTACACATAATATATTGCAATTACACATATTAGTCTTCTGCTTAATTAAAGGGACACTGAACCCAATTTTTTTTTCTTTTGTGATTCAGGTAGAGCATGCAATTTTAAGCAACTTTCTAATTGACTCCTATTATCAAATTTTCTTCATTCTCTTGATATCTTTATTTGAAATGCAAGAATATAATGTAAGTTTAGATGCCGGCCCATTTTTGGTGAACACACTGTGTTGTTCTTGCTGATTGGTGGATAAATTCACCTACCAATAAACAAGTGCTTTTCATGGGTCTGAACCAAAGCTTAGGCCTAGATTTAGAGTTCGGCGGTAAAAGGGCTGTTAACGCTCCGCGGGTTTTTTTCTGGCCGCACCATAAATTTAACTCTGGTATCGAGAGTTCAAACAAATGCTGCGTTAGGCTCCAAAAAAGGAGCGTAGAGCATTTTTACCGCAAATGCAACTCTCGATACCAGAGTTGCTTACGGACGCGGCCGGCATCAAAAACGTGCTCGTGCACGATTCTCCCATAGGAAACAATGGGGCTGTTTGAGCTGAAAAAAAACCTAACACCTGCAAAAAAGCAGCGTTCAGCTCCTAACGCAGCCCCATTGTTTCCTATGGGGAAACACTTCCTACGTCTGCACCTAACACCCTAACATGTACCCCGAGTCTAAACACCCCTAACCTTACACTTATTAACCCCTAATCTGCCGCCCCCGCTATCGCTGACCCCTGCATTACACTTTTAACCCCTAATCTGCCGCTCCGTAAACCGCCGCCACCTACGTTATCCCTATGTACCCCTAATCTGCTGCCCTAACATCGCCGACCCCTATGTTATATTTATTAACCCCTAATCTGCCCCCCACAACGTCGCCGACACCTGCCTACACTTATTAACCCCTAATCTGCCGAGCGGACCTGAGCGCTACTATAATAAAGTTATTAACCCCTAATCCGCCTCACTAACCCTATCATAAATAGTATTAACCCCTAATCTGCCCTCCCTAACATCGCCGACACCTACCTTCAATTATTAACCCCTAATCTGCCGACCGGAGCTCACCGCTATTCTAATACATGTATTAACCCCTAAAGCTAAGTCTAACCCTAACACTAACACCCCCCTAAGTTAAATATAATTTTTATCTAACGAAATAAATTAACTCTTATTAAATAAATGATTCCTATTTAAAGCTAAATACTTACCTGTAAAATAAATCCTAATATAGCTACAATATAAATTATAATTATATTATAGCTATTTTAGGATTAATATTTATTTTACAGGCAACTTTGTAATTATTTTAACCAGGTACAATAGCTATTAAATAGTTAAGAACTATTTAATAGTTACCTAGTTAAAATAATAACAAATTTACCTGTAAAATAAATCCTAACCTAAGATATAATTAAACCTAACACTACCCTATCAATAAAATAATTAAATAAACTACCTACAATTACCTACAATTAACCTAACACTACACTATCAATAAATTAATTAAACACAATTGCTACAAATAAATAAAATTAAATAAACTATCTAAAGTACAAAAAATAAAAAAGAACTAAGTTACAGAAAATAATAAAATATTTACAAACATAAGAAAAATATTACAACAATTTTAAACTAATTACACCTACTCTAAGCCCCCTAATAAAATAACAAAGCCCCCCAAAATAAAAAATTCCCTACCCTATTCTAAAATACAAATATTACAAGCTCTTTTACCTTACCAGCCCTGAACAGGGCCCTTTGCGGGGCATGCCCCAAGAATTTCAGCTCTTTTGCCTGTAAAAAAAAACATACAATACCCCCCCCCCCAACATTACAACCCACCACCCACAAACCCCTAATCTAACCCAAACCCCCCTTAAATAAACCTAACACTACCCCCCTGATGATCTTCCTACCTTGTCTTCACCATGCCAGGTTCACCGATCCGTCCTGGCTCCAAGATCTTCATCCAACCCAAGCGGGGGCTAGACATCCACTGAAGAAGTCCAGAAGAGGGTCCAAAGTCTTCCTCCTATCCGGCAAGAAGAGGACATCCGGACCGGCAAACATCTTCTCCAAGCGGCATCTTCTATCTTCGTCCATCCGATGACGACCGGCTCCATCTTGAAGACCTCCAGCGCGGATCCATCCTCTTCTTCCGACGACTAGACGACGAATGACGGTTCCTTTAAGGGACGTCATCCAAGATGGCGTCCCTCGAATTCCGATTGGCTGATAGGATTCTATCAGCCAATCGGAATTAAGGTAGGAATTTTCTGATTGGCTGATGGAATCAGCCAATCAGAATCAAGTTCAATCCGATTGGCTGATCCAATCAGCCAATCAGATTGAGCTCGCATTCTATTGGCTGATCGGAACAGCCAATAGAATGCGAGCTCAATCTGATTGGCTGATTGGATCAGCCAATCGGATTGAACTATATTCTGATTGGCTGATTCCATCAGCCAATCAGAAAATTCCTACCTTAATTCCGATTGGCTGATAGAATCCTATCAGCCAATCGGAATTCGAGGGACGCCATCTTGGATGACGTCCCTTAAAGGAACCGTCATTCGTCGTCTAGTCGTCGGAAGAAGAGGATGGATCCGCGCTGGAGGTCTTCAAGATGGAGCCGGTCGTCATCGGATGGAAGAAGATAGAAGATGCCGCTTGGAGAAGATGTTTGCCGGTCCGGATGTCCTCTTCTTGCCGGATAGGAGGAAGACTTTGGACCCTCTTCTGGACTTCTTCAGTGGATGTCTAGCCCCCGCTTGGGTTGGATGAAGATCTTGGAGCCAGGACGGATCGGTGAACCTGGCATGGTGAAGACAAGGTAGGAAGATCATCAGGGGGGTAGTGTTAGGTTTATTTAAGGGGGGTTTGGGTTAGATTAGGGGTATGTGGGTGGTGGGTTGTAATGTTGGGGGGGGGGGGTATTGTATGTTTTTTTTTACAGGCAAAAGAGCTGAAATTCTTGGGGCATGCCCCGCAAAGGGCCCTGTTCAGGGCTGGTAAGGTAAAAGAGCTTGTAATATTTGTATTTTAGAATAGGGTAGGGAATTTTTTATTTTGGGGGGCTTTGTTATTTTATTAGGGGGCTTAGAGTAGGTGTAATTAGTTTAAAATTGTTGTAATATTTTTCTTATGTTTGTAAATATTTTATTATTTTCTGTAACTTAGTTCTTTTTTATTTTTTGTACTTTAGATAGTTTATTTAATTTTATTTATTTGTAGCAATTGTGTTTAATTAATTTATTGATAGTGTAGTGTTAGGTTAATTGTAGGTAGTTTATTTAATTATTTTATTGATAGGGTAGTGTTAGGTTTAATTATATCTTAGGTTAGGATTTATTTTACAGGTAAATTTGTTATTATTTTAACTAGGTAACTATTAAATAGTTCTTAACTATTTAATAGCTATTGTACCTGGTTAAAATAATTACAAAGTTGCCTGTAAAATAAATATTAATCCTAAAATAGCTATAATATAATTATAAATTATATTGTAGCTATATTAGGATTTATTTTACAGGTAAGTATTTAGCTTTAAATAGGAATTATTTATTTAATAAGAGTTAATTTATTTCGTTAGATGTAAATTATATTTAACTTAGGGGGGTGTTAGTGTTAGGGTTAGACTTAGCTTTAGGGGTTAATACATTTATTAGAATAGCGGTGAGCTCCGGTCGGCAGATTAGGGGTTAATAATTGAAGGTAGGTGTCGGCGATGTTAGGGAGGGCAGATTAGGGGTTAATACTATTTATGATAGGGTTAGTGAGGCGGATTAGGGGTTAATAACTTTATTATAGTAGCGCTCAGGTCCGCTCGGCAGATTAGGGGTTAATAAGTGTAGGTAGGTGTCGGCGACGTTGTGGGGGGCAGATTAGGGGTTAATAAATATAACATAGGGGTCGGCGATGTTAGGGGTAGCAGATTAGGGGTACATAGGGATAACGTAGGTGGCGGCGATTTGCGGTCGGAAGATTAGGGGTTAATTATTTTAAGTAGCTTGCGGCGACGTTGTGGGGGGCAAGTTAGGGGTTAATAGATATAATACAGGGGTCGGCGGTGTTAGGGGCAGCAGATTAGGGGTACATAAGTATAACGTAGGTGGCGGTCGGCAGATTAGGGGTTACAATTTTTAATCGAGTGGCGGCGATGTGGGGGGACCTCGGTTTAGGGGTACATAGGTAGTTTATGGGTGTTAGTGTACTTTAGGGTACAGTAGTTAAGAGCTTTATAAACCGGCGTTAGCCAGAAAGCTCTTAACTCCTGCTATTTTCAGGCGGCTGGAATCTTGTCGTTAGAGCTCTAACGCTCACTGCAGAAACGACTCTAAATACCGGCGTTAGGAAGATCCCATTGAAAAGATAGGCTACGCAAATGGCGTAGGGGGATCTGCGGTATGGAAAAGTCGCGGCTGTAAAGTGAGCGTTAGACCCTTTAATCACTGACTCCAAATACCAGCGGGCGCCCAAAACCAGCGTTAGGAGCCTCTAACGCTGGTTTTGACGGCTACCGCCGAACTCTAAATCTAGGCCTTAGATTCCTTCTTTTTCAAATAAAGAAAGCTAGAGAACGAAGAAAAATTGATAATAGGAGTAAATTAAAAAGTTGCTTAAAATTGCATGCTCTATCTGAATCACAAAAGAAAAAATGTGGGTTTAGTGTCCCTTTAAAGGAACATCAGTTTTCTACATTCTTTTAAAGGGACATGGAACCCAAAATATTTATTTCATTATTCAGATAGAGCATGTCAATTTAACAACT
Organism: Bombina bombina; assembly: GCF_027579735.1. Lineage (NCBI taxonomy): Eukaryota > Metazoa > Chordata > Amphibia > Anura > Bombinatoridae > Bombina > Bombina bombina. Next base: position 105,306,514 of record NC_069500.1, on the reverse strand, counting down.
ATCCAATATATTTCTATTATCAAATGTTCTTTGTTCTCTTGGTATTTTTTGTTGAAAAGCAGTGATGTATGCTCAGGAGTATGCACATGTCTGGAGCACTATATGGCAGCAGTTTTGCAACAATGTTATTCATTTGCATGTAGTGCTCCAGACAGCTACCTAGATATCTCTTCAAAGAGTGCCATGGGAAGGAAGCAAATGTGATAATTGAAGTACATTGGAAACTTTTTTAAATTGTATGCTCTGAATCACAAAAGACAAATGTGGGGTTTCATATCTTTTACGGGCTCATGTTTGACTAAATTAAAGGTTTAAAAAATGTAACCAAATTTTCAGATTAGTAGCTCAAATTAATTAAAGGGACACTCAATCACAATTAAACTTTCATTATTCAGATAGAGCATGCCCTTTTAAACAACTTTCCAATTTACTTCCATTAACAAAATGTGCACAGTCTTTATATATTTAAACTTTTTCAATCACCAGCTCCTACTGAGCATGTGCAAGAATAAGTGTGTATGCATTTGTGAATGGCTGATGGCTGTCACATGGTACGTGTATGCATTTGTGATTGGCTGATGGCTGTCACATGGTACAGGGGGAGTGGAAAAGACATAACTTTTAAAATTGTCAGAAAAAAAATCTTCTACTCATTTGAAGTTCAGACTAAGTGCTATTGCATTGTCTTGTTATCTTGCATTTGTTGATTATGCAAATCTACTGTGTTGACTGGTCCTTTAAAGGGACAGTCTAGTATAAATTAAACTTTAATTATTCAGATAGGACTTTTAATTTTAATCAACTTTCCAATTTACTTTTATCATCAAATTTGCTTTTTTCTCTTGGTATTCTTAGTTTAAACTAAACATAGGTAGGCCCATATGCTAATTTCTAAGCCTTTGAGGGCTGCCTCTTATCACATGCTTTTTAAATCTCTTTTCAACACAAAGAGACAGAAAGTACACGTGGGCTATATAGATAACACTGTGTTCAGGCACAGGGGGTTATTTAAGATTTAGCACAATACAATGCTAAGTCATGTGATCAGGGGGCTGGAAGAAGGTTCCTAGATACAAGTTAATCACAGAGGTAAAAAGTATATTAATATAACTGTGTTGTTTATGTGAAACTGGGGAATGGGTAATAAAGGGATTATCTATCTTTTAAAACAATAACTATTCTATGGTAGACTGTCCCTTTAATAAAGCCCTGTTCCATCAAACAGAATCACTGCTGGTAGTTACTTGACTCTTACTTCACACCGGCGTGGACCTGATGTTAAAGGGACACGGTACACAAAACTTGCTATATCATATGTGAAAGAGAAGCAGTTCATCATATTTTCGCATGGTGAAAATGGTGAAGCCAAACCTGTTTAAACTTAAAGTAAACCAGGAAGTTGTCAGGATACCAAGCACAAAAGTACATTTGGTTTATTTAGCACATTAATATGTATCTTTTAAAAACAAGCAATCTAATACATTTTAATTGCTCTACTTTAGATGAAACAAAGAAATGTATTGAGTATCATTTCCCTTTAAATTATTAGGTGTGCTTAGATGCTATATAGCCAAAATATGGTGCTAAAGACAAGTAACTGTTTTCTACTGTTTGTGAAATGTGGTTGGATTTTGTCCTTGCAGCAGCCTATTAATATATGTGCACATGATTTATTTATTTCCATCAGCCACCCACTTGTATGTCCCTGAAAGGTTTAATTTGGTGAGGTTTGTATGCCCCTGAAAGGGTTAATTGAGTGAGGTTTCAATATAGGGTTCTATATATATAGGGTGTAAAAACAACCAAGATATGGTTGTACAATATTACTGATTTTACATTACACTAGCACTTCTCTCCTCTCCACTAAGTTAATTATAGTACCTACATTGTAAAGGTAGCACTGTATTACCTAAATACAGGGAACCAGGAGATACTTAAATACCCCATTCAAGGCTCGATTACAAGTGGAGCAAATCATTTTTAGTGTTAATTGAGCTCAAGGTAAATCAATAGCGCTTCTATGTCTGCACTGGTATTACAATTTGAAAGTAAAAATTTAGCGGGCGAGCAAAAGACTCAGGAGCACTAAGATCTGGAGGTCAGATAACGTGATCGTGCTAACTCCCTTTCCCCATAGACCATAGACCTAGACTGGGTGGTACTAAAAATACCTTTTCTTTTTTTCCGTTCGAACGCTTATCCGAAGGTGCATAAGAAATACTTCAAATATTTATGTTCTTCACTTAGAAGAAATTTTTCTTTTTCTTTTTGTAAAATCTATATGACATACATCTATATAAATATACTGTAGATATATATATATATATATATATATATATATATATATATATATATATATATATATATTTAAAAATAAAAATAACATTCTGAGTGAAGAACAGGAATTTTAAGTATTTCTATAAAAAAAAAACCCCATAAAAACATATTAAGATTGTTTAAAAATATATTGCATATTTTAAGGTATTTTGTGAAGGGCACAAAAGTGAATATATATGTTCAGTATATAGGTGTATATATGTGTTTATATGTATATATATGTATTTATGTGTGCACATACATTTTTACACATACACATATATTTTTATATACTTTTGAGCCCTTCCCAGTCAAACACCTTGACATATACCATATCACTTTTTAACCATTTTTATATATTGTTTTGAAAATTTTAACTTATATTTTCTATTAAATATGTGTATATATTTCAGGTTTGTCTCAGAATCCTTTGTAATTACTCTTTTATTTTACAATTTGGCTAATTTATTATTAAAATAAATGTATAAAAAGTGTTTTAAAGTAATATAGTATATAACAAGGTGTTTAACTGGGAAGGGCTGAATTGTATAAATATATGTGTGTGTGTATATATATTTGTATGTATGTATGCATATCTACTTAAACATACACACATACAAATATAATATATATAAATATATATATATATATATATATATATATATATATATATATATATATATATATATATATATATATACATACACCTACCTTTGCAGGGTTTAGCAAAGCTGACTCCAGATGTATTGTGCCTGAGGATTTGGCTCGAGCAATAACTTTTTACTTTCAACTTGCAATATTAATGCAAGAATAAAGGTGCTATTGAATTAACTCAAATGGTGTTGGCGCTCAATAATGCTAATATTTTTGGGCTCCACTTGCAAACTAGGCATTTCAGACTAAAACTTACTCAAAAAAACAGAATTTTTAGCATTTTTTCGATCACTTCATTCAAACAGAAAAAGAGCCTTGTGGTTTTTTTTTTATTTACCCATCAAAACTATATAATGTTTTTAGTAGACAACCCAAGGAATTGATCTAGGCCCATTTTGGTATATTTCATGCCAGTGTAATACTTTATTTTAATATGTTTTACATAGGTTTTGTTAAACTTTTATTTTAGCCCTAACACTTTACTTCAGGACTCAGGTCACGCTTCTCCTAGCGCTATTTTGGGTTGCGTTCGAGCACAACCCATAACTGTCAACTTGTATCATCAGCAATGTTTAATGTGGCCACTATATCCATTGGAAGTATAGGGAGCGCTAAAGGGATGTTGGTCACGCTAAACTTTCTCTAGTAATTTTGCATGGTAATTTTAGAACTGTCCAGCAATATTGATATTGCCCCCTGCACTATCCTTAGTGTTTCACTTGTAATCTGGGGCTCAGCCAATCTGTTCCCAACACAAAAACCCTCTAAATAATCTCTCAACAAATAACCCTAATCATGACTCACTATACTTTATTCATTGCTTGTGTCCCACTCCCAACCACACCCCAAACCTGCAAATAAATAACACTAAAGTAACAGTCATCTAACTACTAAGGTAACCCCTCTAACCCTTACAGTGGCTTTAGAATGGTCTTTCCCTACCACTCATTAGAGGCTATTAAAAGGTCAGTAATTAACATGTCCTGGTTAAATAAAAATAAAAAAAACAGGCCTAAGGATGCAAATGTTGTTGTTTTTTTGTTTGCTTTTATAACATAGATGAGCTTTTTTACCATAGGCAAAAGTTTTGGATTGGAAATAGGTGCTGTGAGATGTTTTACATAAAAAAGGTCAATTTTACTGTAATCTCCACATGGTAAAAAATTAAAGAAGCAAGAAATAAGTTTTAGTTTTATTGATGACATTTTAGGGGGATTATTAAAAATGCATTTTTACGCTATATAAAGTGCATTTATAGGTCAAAAAAAATATTGCAACTTTTCTTTGTAAATACCTGGTAACAGCCCTTCTCCCAACTGTCGAAACATTGTCACTTCATGTGAATTGTTATGAAGAATACGTGAGACTTCATCCATTAGGAGGTAATGACTGCCACCTAAAAATCACAATGTTTATGAGTAAGTTCAGTCTCATTCCACTTATTAGTTTTTTACTATGGGTACAGTCAGAGAAAGCTGACATTTTATATATTAAAAGCATAATCAGTAAATGTTTATTAGCTGACCATTGCTTGTGACAATGAGCATAATGTTTTATGACAAAAAGGAAATTAAATATAAAAAAAAAACATGTTTTGCCTGGAGATAGAATAATAAAGTTAAAGGGATACTAAACCCAATTTTTTTCTTTCATGATTCAGATAGAGCATGCCATTTTAAGCCCATTTTTGGTTCAGCACACTGGATAGTGCTTGCTGATTGGTTGCTACATTTTGCCACCAATCAGCAAACGCAACCAAGGTGCTTAACCAAATAATGGTCCGGCTCCTAAGCTTACATTTTTGCTTTTCAAATTAAGATAGCAAGTGAACGAAGAAAAATTGATAATAGGGGTAAATTAAAAAAATGCATGCTTTATCTGAACCATGAAAGAAAGAAAAATTGGGTTTAGAACCCCTTTAAACTTTACTAGTAATAGTAATGTAATATTTAATGTAGAGATGCAGGCAAATCATGTTTGTTGCAGATAAATGATACCAGACACCATAACTGTTTAGTCTGAATTATTCTTGATTTCAAAATATAAAATTATCCTTCAAACTATGGCTGGCAAAGAATTGCTTCTGATTCATAAATGATTGTTTCTTCAAACACAGATTTAAATAAATAATAATGTAATCCTTACAAACAGCCTATGGAATTTGTTAATTTGTAAACAATAGTACAGCACGCGATCTGAATGGCTCATAGATGATCAGATTCATTGTCCCTGTGCGTGACAAGCTGCCTAGAAAAGAATTTCAAGTCTAGTGACCTATAAACCTGATGCTCCTGTTTCCTGAGAGTTGGGCGTGTTTAAGTTCTGAATCTAATCTGAACCTCACGCACAGTACACCAGGAGGTAGATACAAGCAGGTTCCTTCATTCATATTCTTTTCACATCTTATATAATATGCAAAACTATTAAAGAGACAGTAAGGTAAAAATTGATGATAGATCATGCAACTTAAAGGGACATTTTTATTGTTTAAAAAGGTAGATAATCCCTTTATTACCCATTCCCCAGTTTTGCATAACCAGAACGGTTATATTAATATAACTTTAACCTCAGTGATTAGCTTGTATCTAAGTGCCTCTGCAGACTGCCCCCTTATTTCAGTTCTTTTGACAGACTTGCATTTTAGCGAATCAGTACCCTCTCATAAATAACTCCATGGGCGTGAACACAATGTTATCTATAAGGCACACATGAACTTATGCCCTCTTGCTGTGAAAAACTGTCAAATACATTAACATAAGAGGCGGCCTTCAAGGGCTTAGAAACTAACATATGAGCCTACCTAGGTTTAGCTTTCAACTAAGAATACCAAGTGAACAAAGCAAATTTGATTATATAAGTAAATTGGAAAGTTTAAAATCTGAATCATGAAAGTTTAATTTTGTGGTTGTAAACTTTAACCTTTTCTTTACAATATTAGTCATCCTAAAGTAAAAGATGGGGACTTTAATTCATAAAAAGCTTTGTAAACACTTGCTTTTTTAAATAATTACAATTTTATGAAATAACTGTAAAGGGCTCAAATGCATTTATATGTATGTGAATATATGTGTACATGTGTATTTATATGTTTATATGTGTATATGTCTGTAAATACATATATACACATATAAATAGATATGTACACATATATACACATATATAAATATATATACATACATACATATTTATATTTATGTTAAAGTCCTTTGCCTGCCTTTTTTTTCTAACACCCGAGATCTCATATGTTTGAGCCCTTGTAACTTTTGTGTGCAATATTTTTTTTTAAATATTTTTTATTAGTTAATATGAGTGTAACTGTACTTTGTATTGTATTTTTGATGTGTTTTGTGCAACGTTTTAATTTTGCAAAACAGTTAACCACAGCTCTGAGATAATGATTCTAGCGTAAATCGTGATTGCGCAATCACACACACATATACAGTACACACACACACACACATATACAGTACACACACACACACACATATATACAGTACACACACACATATACAGTACACACACACACACATATACAGTACACACACACACACACATATACAGTACACACACACACACACATGCATCTACACACGCAAAACACACAAACACATTTATTTTTTTACACACAAAAGATTTGGGCAGTACAGGATGAGGTGTGTTTCAGAAATATGCTTCTTCTCAATAAACTGATTACTGCTCTTCATTATTAATATACCAGCAAATTAGAGAAAGGTGATTCTTTTTAATTATATGAATATAAAAACATGACTCATTACACCCTCAATCTAGTGTGAACTTTAACAATGGCATATATAAATATTAAAATAGCTGCAATGTTTATGATAATGTTTCAAGTTTTAAACTGTTTGCCATTTTCAGTATTTCATTATCAATGTGTTTCATATTTGATGCGCTGTGCGTGGCGCAAGGTGGCAAGCCGAAATTATAGATATACTCTAGAACAGGGGTATCAAGCTAATAGTATCCGGGGGCCACTGGCCAAAGTGTTCTTCTCCCATGGGGCCACTTGAACATATACAGTGTATATTTATCTTGTGAGTGAAGTGATCATTCTGGAATTGAATAGATAGTGGCATTTATCCAAGCAGTGCATAATGGGAGTCTGCAACTGGTACTGGTCAATCAAATCTAAGTCTCTGTATTATAGATACAATATAGGTGAGTTGTATTTGTTGAAAAGCACACCTAGGTAGGCTTTTGGCTCAGCAATGTGCTACTGGAAGCTAGCTACTACAGATATATGCCTCTTGTCACTGACTCATCCAATCTCTTTAAATGTGTCATACAGCTGCGTTACATTATAAACAATAACTTCTTTTTTTTTTAATAATGAAATGTGAAAGTCCATCATTTCTATATACAAATTAACACATTTTATAAACTGAACTATTTGAAATTGCAAAAATAGGCAATATGCATAAAAAAATACAAGAAATCACCATTAACATATCTAATTACACCAAAAAACAATATTTTTTAACACAAATTCACAATTTACAAATTTTTTTAATAGTTTGTAGTTTAAACATTTAAAAAAAAACACTTTAAAAAAAATATTTTAACATAACAGGTTTCTAATAAAAAAAGATATGAATACAATGAGCAATAATTTAGAACAAATACTGTTAAACAAAACTATTAATTTATGTAATGTAGTATATTAATTTCTCTGATAGTGTTTTTCTATGGTAAAATTGGCTATGCAAATAACTGCAAGATAAATATATTTATATTTGAATGTTTGCAGGTTTAGTAATATTATAAACAATTCCACACTTCCAACCTAAACTTTTGAGTCCTATAGGAAACAGGCAGACAGCCTGGATTAGCCACTTCCTACTGAAATTTCCGTAGCAAAAGGGAAAAAAAAACTTGCACTGTGTAAATATTCAGACTAAACAACATAAATCCTAACCAGGACCACTCAGGGTGACTCACCTAATAAACATAGAGTCAGGATCTTTGCTCCCTGCAGCATGAGAAGTTGTTGCATGAAGAAAAGGAAAATAAATGGCCTTTTCCCCATAGTCATTCTTCAAATCTAAAGAAATATGAAACTAAAGTAACTTGTGGTGTCCGTATTTATTGGAGCAGTTACACAGTTCATTTTGGGAGGAGCTTATACTCAGCCAAGCCATTAAAGGGATATGAAACCCAATTTTTTTCTTTTATGATTCAGATAGAGCATGCAGTTTTAAGCAACTTTCTATTTTACTCCTATTATCAATTTTTTTTTGTTCTCTTGGACATTACATATGCGGCATCGCCTGCAAAAACCGGCGACGTCAGTTTTTAGTCCAGTATTGCTATCACATATACGGCGCCTCATATAAATGTATATTTCAGCCGTCGCACGCTAAATTTACTCCCATAAACTAACATAGAACCGCTTCGCAAGTCGGTATCATATATTCAGCTCAAGGACTTACGCAGTGAAAATAGAGAAATTTTACTCCATTTTCACCTTGCCACACATAGGCAGGCGCAGCAAGCCTTGCGCTGAATATATGAGCACCGTAACTCCCTGGAAGTTCTAACTAACACCTAACGCATGCGCAATATCTACCTGTCAACCGTCATTCCCCACCGCAATAACTAAATAAAATCTATTAACCCCTAATCCGCCAACCCCCACATCACAAAATATCTAATTAACCCCTAAACCGCCAACCCCCCACAACGCAATATAACTAATAAAGCGATTAACCCCTAAACCACCATCCCTCACAACGCGACGTGCCACCCCCCCACAACTCAATAAGCCTAATTACACTATTAACCCCTAAACTGCCATCCCCCCACATCACAATAAACCTAATTAACCTATTAACTCCTAAACCGCTAACCCCCCACAACGCAAATAACTAACACCCCCTAAATTAACCCCAAATAAAAAAATACTAAGTTAAAATAAAAAACCTAACATTACTTAAAAAAAAACAACCTAAGATTAAATTAAAATAAATACATCTAAAATTACAAAAAATAAAAGTCTAAAATTTCAGAAAAAAATAAACAAAATTATAAAAAATAAAAAAAATTAAACCTAATCTAATACCCCTATAAAAATAAAAAGCCCCTCTAAAATAAACCCCCCTAATCTAACACTAAACTACCAATAGCCCTTAAAAGGGCCTTTTGTAGGGCATTGCCTTAAAGCGATCAGCTCTTTTACCTAAAAAAAATATTAAATCCCCCCCTCCCACCAAACCCCCCAACATAAAAAAAAACATAACACTAAAAAAACCTAAGCTACCCATTCCCTCTAAAGGGGCATTTGTATGGGCATTGCCCTTAAAAGGGCAATCAGCACTTTTGCAGCCCATTAAAATAAAAAAAATCCCTAATTTAAAAAAAAAAAACACCCCAAAAAATTATAAAAAGCCTAAGTCTAACCCCCAAATAGGTACTCACCATTCCTGAAGTCCGGCGGAGAAGGTCTTCTTCCAGGCGGCAACATTTTCATCCAGTGTGAGGACCTCTTCTATCTTCATCCAAGGTGGTCACCGCCGCACACTGAAGATTGAATGCAAGGTACCCATGTTCAAATCATCTAATAGGATTTCAGTAGCTCTCATCCTATTATCTGATTTAAAAATTTCAGCCAATAGAAATGCAAGGTAAAGGTGGAACCGCTGCGAGTCCGGAAGAGGAGGAGCCTAGTCGCAACGCTGGTAGCTCCTCACAACCCTGCGAGCTCCTGTTAGGCGGAAGAATCGCGCCTCACCTTGGGTGATCGGGAGAAACTTCTATGGATGGGCTAAAAACGCTCATGGGCTCCGCAAGTGGAAATCATTCTCACTTGTTGTTGGGGTAAAAACTAAGGAAGCATGGAAGCCGCTGTTCTTGGAGAAAGGCGCATACATTTCACGGTATCCAGGCTGTCTCTCCCTCCCACCGATGCTGCGTGAGGGAGATTGACAGCTAAACCGTTTGTCACCGGGGCCTTGCTCTCCTGTCTATAGCCGAGAGACAACATCGTTTGCTGGTACTCCGTGTGAGCAACAACCCTCGGGCTTCTATTGGAATGCTGTACAGGGAGAAGAACGGTAAGAGTCACTCTGCATAACCGGATATCAAGGATCAGCAGGTAATATCTGGCTTGCTGCTAGGAAAAAGGGGATGACTCGTGTCAAATAATGGTCGAGTAATTAGACCGGAAAACATCACTGGCAAGGTAAAAGCTTTATTTTCAGAATTAACTGTAAACGCTCTAGAAGGTGCAGTTATAAAACTAGGGCTCAAATTGGTACCGGCTTGGCACATGCAGTAACATACTAACGGAACTCTTCACTTTGCTTGCTCATCTCGCTAAATAATGCTTACTTTTCTTTCCTGCTTATGCGTTGAATGGGACAGATATCAAAGTGACTTTTAAATCTAGACTGGTCTTGCACATACAGCAATATAATGACTATGTTTGACCATAGGTTTGCACAACCTGCTGAATAATGCCTATTTGCTTGCATACTAATCCTTGTTTTCTCTGCCATACTATATCTTTCTCAATATAAACCTGAACAAGGGCTGTATTGGCGTTTTATGGTTCTAACCTCCTTGTTAATCTATACCTACAAAATCTACCTTAAAGAATTAAGTCTTGCTTATATTATCATCTACTGTTCTTATCAAAGAGGAAGAAAGGAGAACTTCCATTACTAAGGAAGAAGAGGAGGAAAGGAGGGAAAGAGGGGGGAAAGAAGAAAGGGGGGAAGATACCCTTCCTAAACGAAATTATTTTTCTTCAGTAATGCTGGTTACTATTGCAACCTTTCCCCTATCTCTCTCTCCCTGGCCTAAAGTCACTTGCTGGACATTAACTTATCCTGTTACTTATTGCTCATATATGCTAAACTTTTTTGTCCATTAATCGCTCTCAGATATTATGTTTAGGCTGGCATTTAAGTTTATATAGGATAAATTGCTGGTGTGTTAAAATAAACAAACCATATTCATTCACTCAGCCATCATTTGTTGAATGAAAGAACACAGTGTACTTCTTTGAGAGCAAGAGGATAATGGTTTAGTACTAAGCCTATTACCATAGAGTAATAACTTGTTTTTTGCATCTCTTCCCTAGGGATAATAATACATCATAGGAGTAATATCCCCTACAATAATTTGCTCCTTCAGGGGAAGAAGTAGTTGTAAGAGATCATTTTTATTTTCCAGTCTGATATCCTTTTATCTCTCTTTTTTTTTTTTTTGATCTCCCTTAACCTTACTAAGACAGCTTCTGATCTTCACCTGTTCCCTTGCATAAACAAACATTCATTTTACTTTAACTCCAAACACAAATCACTCCACATATTTTTATTTTCTCCTCTCACAAACTTCACTGAATCATCTCCCCCCCCCTCCTCTAGAGGAGGAAACCTTAAGAACACATAGTTTATTACACTTTATGGATACATTTCTTAAATCACCTACTCACCTTCCTCACTCTTCCTCTACCATGGCCGCTAAGTCAAGGGAGAGGAAGAAGAAACATTTAACAGAGACTTCTATTGAAGTTCATTCACCCTCTATTAATACCACTAAAATCACAGAAAGTGTGGATATGCAGGGGCTAGTGGAAAGCATTGCGGGGGGCTCTTACTCCAAAATTTGAAAATTTAAGAGATGAAATTAAGCAGGATATACTACATCTTACAAATGAAGTCAGACAGTTTTCAACTAGATTACAAGAAGTTTAAAAAAGAGTATCAGACCTAGAGGATATACAAGACTCTTTCAAACCCAGAGTAGAAAACAATAGCTTAGCTCTGAATAAACTTTCAAATAAAATAGAAGATCTGGAAAATCGTTCCAGAAGGAACAACTTGCGTATCATAGGCCTTCCAGAAGCTGGGAACCATGAAGACTTAATTAAATTTGTCTCAGTCACATTAGCACAGTTACTTGATATCTCAACATCAAACTCAACCATCCTAATAGAAAGAGCACACAGAGTGTGAGGCTCCAATTATGCTGGAGGTTCAAACTACAAGTCTAGACCCGTCTTAGCTAGGTTTCTGAACTTCCAAGACAAGGTTACATTTCTGCGACAATTTCACAAAAAACAACCTATTATGATAGAGGGGTCTAGAATTCTTCTTTCTTTCATGTAATTAACAAGAGTCCATGAGCTAGTGACGTATGGGATATACATTCCTACCAGGAGGGGCAAAGTTTCCCAAACCTTAAAATGCCTATAAATACACCCCTCACCACACCCACAAATCAGTTTTACAAACTTTGCCTCCAAGGGAGGTGGTGAAGTAAGTTTGTGCTAGATTCTACGTTGATATGCGCTCCGCAGCAAGTTGGAGCCCGGTTTTCCTCTCAGCGTGCAGTGAATGTCAGAGGGATGTGAAGAGAGTATTGCCTATTGAATGCAGTGATCTCCTTCTACGGGGTCTATTTCATAAGGTTCTCTGTTATCGGTCGTAGAGATTCATCTCTTACCTCCCTTTTCAGATCGACGATATACTCTTATATTTACCATTACCTCTACTGATTCTCGTTTCAGTACTGGTTTGGCTTTCTACAAACATGTAGATGAGTGTCCTGGGGTAAGTAAGTCTTATTTTTTGTGACACTCTAAGCTATGGTTGGGCACTTTATTTATAAAGTTCTAAATATATGTATTCAAACATTTATTTGCCTTGACTCAGAATGTTCAACTTTCCTTATTTTCAGACAGTCAGTTTCATATTTGGGATTATGCATTGAATTATCATATTTTTCTTACCTCAAAAATTTGACTTTTTTCCCTGTGGGCTGTTAGGCTCGCGGGGGCTGAAAATGCTTCATTTTATTGCGTCATTCTTGGCGCGGACTTTTTTGGCGCAAAAATTCTTTTCCGTTTCCGGCGTCATACGTGTCGCCGGAAGTTACGTCATTTTTTTGACGTTATTTTGCGCCAAAAATGTCGGCGTTCCGGATGTGGCGTCATTTTTGGCGCCAAAAGCATTTAGGCGCCAAATAATGTTTTGGCGCTAAAAAATATGGGCGTCGCTTTTCTCTACACATTATTTCAGTCTCATTTTTCATTTGCTTCTGGTTGCTAGAAGCTTGATATTTGGCATTCTTTCCCATTCCTGAAACTGTCTTATAAGGAATTTGATCTATTTTGCTTTATATGTTGTTTTTTCTCTTACATATTGCAAGATGTCTCACGTTGCATCTGAGCCAGAAGATACTACAGGAAAATCACTGCCTGCTGGATCTACCAAAGCTAAGTGTATCTGCTGTAAATTTTTGGTAGCTATTCCTCCAGCTGTTGTTTGTAATATTTGTCATGACAAACTTGTTAAAGCAGATAATATTTCCTTTAGTAATGTACCATTGCCTGTTGCAGTTCCCTCAACATCTAAGGTGCAGAATGTTCCTGATAACATAAGAGATTTTGTTTCTGAATCCATAAAGAAGGCTTTGTCTGTTATTTCTCCTTCTAGTAAACGTAAAAAGTCTTTTAAATCTTCTCTCTCTACAGATGAATTTTTAAATGAACACCATCATTCTGATTCTTTGGACTCTTCTGATTCAGAGGATTCTATCTCAGAGATTGATGCTGATAAATCTTCATATTTATTTAAGATGGAATTTATTCGCTCTTTACTTAAAGAAGTACTAATTGCTTTAGAAATAGAGGATTCTAGTCCTCTTGATACTAATTCTATACGTTTGGATAAGGTTTTTAAAGCTCCTGCGGTTATTCCAGAAGTTTTTCCTGTTCCTAATGCTATTTCTGCAGTGATTTCCAAAGAATGGGATAAATTGGGTAATTCATTTACTCCTTCTAAACGTTTTAAGCAATTATATCCTGTTCCGCCTGACAGGTTAGAATTTTGGGACAAAATCCCTAAAGTTGATGGGGCTATTTCTACCCTTGCTAAACGTACTACCATTCCTACGTCAGATGGTACCTCGTTTAAGGATCCTTTAGATAGAAAAATTGAATCCTTGAAGAAAAGCTTATCTGTGTTCAGGTAATCTTCTTAGACCTGCTATATCATTGGCTGATGTTGCTGCAGCTTCAACTTTTTGGTTGGAAACCCTAGCGCAACAAGTAGCAAATCGTGATTCTCATGATATTATTATTCTTCTTCAGCATGCTAATAATTTTATCTGTGATGCCATTTTTTATATTATTAGAGTTGATGTTAGGTTTATGTCTCTAGCTATCTTAGCCAGAAGAGCTTTATGGCTTAAGACTTGGAATGCTGATATGGCTTCTAAATCAACTCTACTTTCCATTTCTTTCCAGGGAAACAAATTATTTGGTTCTCAGTTGGATTCTATTATTTCAACTGTTACTGGTGGGAAAGGAACTTTTTTACCACAGGATAAAAAATCTAAAGGTAAAAACAGGGCTAACAATCGTTTTCGTTCCTTTCGTTTCAACAAAGAACAAAAGCCTGATCCTTCGTCCTCAGGAGCAGTTTCAGTTTGGAAACCATCTCCAGTCTGGAATAAATCCAAGCCTGCTAGAAAGGCAAAGCTTGCTTCTAAGTTCACATGAAGGTACGGCCCTCATTCCAGTTCAGCTGGTAGGGGGCAGGTTACGTTTTTTCAAAGAAATTTGGATCAATTCTGTTCACAATCTTTGGATTCAGATCATTGTTTCAGAAGGGTACAGAATTGGTTTCAAGATGAGACCTCCTGCAAAGAGATTTTTTCTTTCCCGTGTCCCAGTAAATCCAGTGAAAGCTCAAGCATTTCTGAATTGTGTTTCAGATCTAGAGTTGGCTGGAGTAATTATGCCAGTTCCAGTTCCGGAACAGGGGATGGGGTTTTATTCAAATCTCTTCATTGTACCAAAGAAGGAGAATTCCTTCAGACCAGTTCTGGATCTAAAATTATTGAATCGTTATGTAAGGATACCAACGTTCAAGATGGTAACTGTAAGGACTATATTGCCTTTTGTTCAGCAAGGGAATTATATGTCCACAATAGATTTACAGGATGCATATCTGCATATTCCGATTCATCAAGATCATTTTCAGTTCCTGAGATTCTCTTTTCTAGACAAGCATTACCAATTTGTGGCTCTACCGTTTGGCCTTGCTACAGCTCCAAGAATTTTCACAAAGATTCTCGGTGCCCTTCTGTCTGTAATCAGAGAACAGGGTATTGTGGTATTTCCTTATTTGGACGATATCTTGGTACTTGCTCAGTCTTTACATTTAGCAGAGTCTCATATGAATCGACTTGTGTTGTTTCTTCAAGATCATGGTTGGAGGATCAATTTACCAAAAAGTTCTTTGATTCCTCAAACAAGGGTAACCTTTCTGGGTTTCCAGATAGATTCAGTGTCCATGACTCTGTCTTTAACAGACAAGAGACGTCTAAAATTGATTACAGCTTGTCGAAACCTTCAGTCACAATCATTCCCTTCGGTAGCCTTATGCATGGAAATTCTAGGTCTTATGACTGCTGCATCGGACGCGATCCCCTTTGCTCGTTTTCACATGCGACCTCTTCAGCTCTGTATGCTGAACCAATGGTGCAGGGATTACACGAAGATATCTCAATTAATATCTTTAAAACCGATTGTTCGACACTCTCTAACGTGGTGGACAGATCACCATCGTTTAATTCAGGGGGCTTCTTTTGTTCTTCCGACCTGGACTGTAATTTCAACAGATGCAAGTCTTACAGGTTGGGGAGCTGTGTGGGGATCTCTGACGGCACAGGGAGTTTGGGAATCTCAGGAGGTGAGATTACCGATCAATATTTTGGAACTCCGTGCAATTTTCAGAGCTCTTCAGTTTTGGCCTCTTCTGAAGAGAGAATCGTTCATTTGTTTTCAGACAGACAATGTCACAACTGTGGCATACATCAATCATCAAGGAGGGACTCACAGTCCTCTGGCTATGAAAGAAGTATCTCGAATTCTGGTTTGGGCGGAATCCAGCTCCTGTCTAATCTCTGCGGTTCATATCCCAGGTGTAGACAATTGGGAAGCGGATTATCTCAGTCGCCAAACGTTGCATCCGGGCGAATGGTCTCTTCACCCAGAGGTATTTCTTCAGATTGTTCAAATGTGGGGACTTCCAGAGATAGATCTGATGGCCTCTCATCTAAACAAGAAACTTCCCAGGTATCTGTCCAGATCCCGGGATCCTCAGGCGGAGGCAGTGGATGCATTATCACTTCCTTGGAAGTATCATCCTGCCTATATCTTTCCGCCTCTAGTTCTTCTTCCAAGAGTAATCTCCAAGATTCTGAGGGAATGCTCGTTTGTTCTGCTAATAGCTCCGGCATGGCCTCACAGGTTTTGGTATGCGGATCTTGTCCGGATGGCATCTTGCCAACCATCGACTCTTCCGTTAAGACCAGACCTTCTGTCGCAAGGTCCTTTTTTCCATCCGGATCTGAAATCCTTAAACTTAAAGGTATGGAGATTGAACGCTTGATTCTTAGTCAAAGAGGTTTCTCTGACTCTGTGATTGATACTATGTTACAGGCTCGTAAATCTGTATCTAGAGAGATATATTATAGAGTCTGGAAGACTTATATTTCTTGGTGTCTTACTCATCATTTTTCTTGGTATTCTTTTAGAATTCCGAGAATATTACAATTTCTTCAGGATGGTTTAGATAAGGGTTTGTCCGCAAGTTCCTTGAAAGGACAAATCTCTGCTCTTTCTGTTCTTTTTCACAGAAAGATTGCTATTCTTCCTGATATTCATTGTTTTGTACAAGCTTTGGTTCGTATAAAACCTGTTATTAAGTCAATTTCTCCTCCATGGAGTTTGAATTTGGTTCTGGGAGCTCTTCAAGCTCCTCCGTTTGAACCTATGCATTCATTGGACATTAAATTGCTTTCTTGGAAAGTTTTGTTCCTTTTGGCCATCTCTTCTGCCAGAAGAGTTTCTGAATTATCTGCTCTTTCTTGTGAGTCTCCTTTTCTGATTTTTCATCAGGATAAGGCGGTGTTGCGAACTTCTTTTGAATTTTTACCTAAGGTTGTGAATTCCAACAACATTAGTAGAGAAATCGTGGTTCCTTCATTATGTCCTAATCCTAAGAATTCTAAGGAGAAATCGTTACATTCTTTGGATGTTGTTAGAGCTTTGAAATATTATGTTGAAGCTACTAAATCTTTCCGAAAGACTTCTAGTCTATTTGTCATCTTTTCTGGTTCTAGAAAAGGTCAGAAAGCTTCTGCCATTTCTTTGGCATCCTGGTTGAAATCTTTAATTCATCTTGCCTATGTTGAGTCGGGTAAAACTCCGCCTCAGAGGATTACAGCTCATTCTACTAGGTCAGTTTCTACTTCCTGGGCGTTTAGGAATGAAGCTTCAGTTGATCAGATTTGCAAAGCAGCGACTTGGTCCTCTTTGCATACTTTTACTAAATTCTACCATTTTGATGTATTCTCTTCTTCTGAAGCAGTTTTTGGTAGAAAGGTACTTCAGGCAGTGGTTTCGGTTTGAATCTTCTGCTTATGTTTTTCATTAAACTTTATTTTGGGTGTGGATTATTTTCAGCAGGAATTGGCTGTCTTTATTTTATCCCTCCCTCTCTAGTGACTCTTGTGTGGAAAGATCCACATCTTGGGTATTCATTATCCCATACGTCACTAGCTCATGGACTCTTGTTAATTACATGAAAGAAAACATAATTTATGTAAGAACTTACCTGATAAATTCATTTCTTTCATATTAACAAGAGTCCATGAGGCCCACCCTTTTTTGTGGTGGTTATGATTTTTTTGTATAAAGCACAATTATTCCAATTCCTTATTTTATATGCTTCGCACTTTTTTCTTATCACCCCACTTCTTGGCTATTCGTTAAACTGATTTGTGGGTGTGGTGAGGGGTGTATTTATAGGCATTTTAAGGTTTGGGAAACTTTGCCCCTCCTGGTAGGAATGTATATCCCATACGTCACTAGCTCATGGACTCTTGTTAATATGAAAGAAATGAATTTATCAGGTAAGTTCTTACATAAATTATGTTTTTTCAGGACTTCTCATATGAGATGTCCCTTAAAAGAAAGGAGCTTTCCCCACTCTGTTCTAAACGTATTAATCGGAGAGCACAAGCCATCATACTTTACCCAGCCAGATTACAAATTACCACCCAAAATCAAACTCTTTTTTTTTTATAAAGTTAAGGAAGCAGAGAAATCTCAGATAGTTAGAGATATTCTTTCAGGTACCAGTTAAAAGTAAAAAATTGCTTGGAATAACTATTTGGTTAAAAATGGCTTGGTTCTTCTTTGGTTGTGGAACAGACTCACAATGGCAACTGGGTCACAAGCATTGGGGAGGGAGACGGGTGGTGGGAGAGAGGGAGAAATTATAACAATATTTTTTTTTCCCTCTGATTGTTCTTACTTGATTCTTTGTGTCTAAAGAAACATGATTAACTCTACTGTAATGAACATTATATCTTGGAATGTAGGGGGTATTAAATTCCCTATTAAATGTAAATCTATCATAGCACACTTGAGAAAATTAAATGCTGATATTACACTACTCCAAGAAACACACGTGGATGCTGAGGAAGCAAAAAAAATTAAAAATTGCATGGGTAGGAAAGGTTTTTGCTACACCAAGTAAGGGAAGGAAAAGAGGGGTAGCCATTTTGATTGGAAAAAAGATTAATCATGAAATTGTATCGGTAGATATGGATTCTGAGGGCAGACATCTGCTTCTTAGAATAAAATTGAATAACATAATTTATATAATATGTAACATATACGCCCCCACTTATTTTTGCAGGGAGTTCTGGGACTCCCTCCAGTTGAGGATACTACAACTTGGTCAAGGTCACCTGTTGCTGGGAGGAGATTTTAATATGACTCCTCATTCCATAATAGATAGATTTAGACAGAAGCCGAAACCCATAAGGACTAAGAGGGATCGGTTAGAGACTAAATTATTCCGAGCTGTTTTCCAAAACCTTGGTCTGATAGATATTTGGAGGATACAAAATCCTGAAACTAGAAAATATTCCTGTATATCAAAAACGCATAAATCATTTTACAGAATTGACATCTTTTTAGTAGATGATAATATTGCTAAGATGAAACTTAAAACTGATATATACTCCATATGTCTATCAGATCATGCTCCGATCTTGCTGAAAATTCATACCAGAAACAATAACGATCTCCCTGCTCGTTTTTACTTTCCCAAATTTTTATACACCAATATTAAGCTTAAAAATTGGCTCATAGCCAAATTTGAGGAATATTTGCACCACAATACTGCATATCTTGATAAACCGGTAATATTTTGGGAAACAAGGCGGTGCTTAGAGGAGAAATACTGGCTTACAATGTTATGTGGAAAAGGAAACAGAAGGAGAGAGAGAAACAAGTCTCCCAAGCTGTCACTAATTTATATAATAAATATAATAAAAATATTTTCACTTTAAAACACCAGAAAACTGGGATAGTTATAACAGGGCTAAAAAAGAGAGAGATGTTTTTATTAAAAGAAACCACTCAAAGGGATCTTAAAACTCAGTCCAAATATTATAGACAGGGTAATAAATCTGGCAAGCTCCTTGCTACTCTAGTTAAAAATAATAACAAATCGTTGGTATTTCAGAGAATACATAATGAAGATATTAATTGTGATACTCCTGAAGAAATAATGGAGGTATTCACTGAATATTACAGAAAAATTTATGATTTTAGAGAATCTAATCATCTCCACAGAGAAAGATACTGGGACAAGCTGTGGGACAAGCTGACTTGTCCATATTTGGCTAGAGATATGCTAGACACCATAAACTCTCCCATCTCTGAGCCTCAAATACTTAAAGCTATTCAAAATGTATCTGTAAATAAAACCCCAGGTCAGGACGCCTTACCCAACGAATATTATAAGATCCTAAAACATCAAGTAGTGTCTTATTTGAAAAACCTTTTTAATCACTTTTTCGTTCAAAATAACCCAATCCCTCCTAACGTCTTGGCATCTTACACAACCTTGATTTTAAAAACAAGGAAAGATCCATTTAATAAGGAATCTTATAGACCTATAGCACTCCTTAACACCAATTATAAATTATTAGCCTCGATATTAGCATCTCATCTACAGCCAGCGTTATCCAATATAATTCATAAAGATCAGGCGGGCTTTTTAAATAACAGAAATTCAGCAGCTAAAATAAGGGAACTACTCTTAACCATCGATTACTTTAACTTACTAGATGATCAAGACTTAATAACGGAAACTAATTCCTCGGATGCGTCGATTATTACAGTCGATGCAGAAAAAGCTTTCGACTCAGTTCACCATGATCACATATTAACTTCCTTAAATAAGTTTGGATTTAAGGGGAATATAGTTGAATTCATTAAAAGACTACAGCTTAATGCACACACGAAATTGATTATTAATAATATGGAATCCCCAGATATAATTTTGAAACGAGGAACACGACAGGTCTGCCCCTTGTCCCCGCTCCTGTTTGATATAGCAATCGAGCCCCTTGCTATTATGATTAGGCAACAAATAGATGGAATTAAGGTAAGACAAACTGAGTTAAAAATAGCTTTATATGCAGACGACATATTATTATACGTATCTAACTCTAAAATCAATTTCTCTAAATTACTGACCATAATGGACCAATTTGGCTCTTTCTCTGGCTATAGAGTTAATATCTCTAAAACGGAAATCTTGTGGCTGAAGAAGGACTCAAACTCTCTTATTGATGCCCCCTTTCAATCAGTAAAAAAAGCTTTTAAATACCTAGGCATTTATATTTCCCTTAAACCAGAATTATGGTATGAACTCAATATTACTCCCATTTTTGATAAAATCAAAGAAACTATGAAGAATTGGCAGGCCTTCCCACTGTCCCTGTCTGGTAGGATTGCTCTGTTCAAGATGATCCTTTTACCTAAGATACATTGGGGCCTAGTTATCAACGCGTCTACTTTACCTGCCTTCGCCGGTTCAATACGCCCGCCTAAGCTCGCCTACCATCGCCGCCGCGGACCTGAATACGTTTGCCTAAGTTATCAATAAAGCTGTCAAAAAGCCGCGCACCAAGTATGGGGCGATGAGCAGCGGACTGTGAGAGTTATCACTCATCCAATCTCGCTGCTCTTCGTTTTTTCCCCAGCTTTATTGCTAGCCTGTCACTAAGCACCCACACTAACTACACTGTTCTACCCCCTATACCGGCGCCCCCGGAGCCCACCGCAACTCAATAAAGTTATTAACCCCTAAAACCGCCGCTCCCGGACCCCGCCGCTACCTACATGATACCTATTAACCCCTATCCTGCCCCCCCTATACCATTGCCACCTATAATAAATTTATTAACCCCTATCCTGACGATCCCGGACCTCGCCGCAACTAAATAAATAGTTTAACCCCTAAACCGCCACTCCTGGGCCCCCCCGCCACCTATATTAAACTTATTAACCCCTAATCTGACCCCCCTACACCGTCGTCACCTATAATAAATTTATTAACCTCTATCCTGCCCCCCACTACAATAAAATTATTAACCCCTAGAGGGAGAAATTATAACAATATTTTTTTTTCCCTCTGATTGTTCTTACTTGATTCTTTGTGTCTAAAGAAACATGATTAACTCTACTGTAATGAACATTATATCTTGGAATGTAGGGGGTATTAAATTCCCTATTAAATGTAAATCTATCATAGCACACTTGAGAAAATTAAATGCTGATATTACACTACTCCAAGAAACACACGTGGATGCTGAGGAAGCAAAAAAAATTAAAAATTGCATGGGTAGGAAAGGTTTTTGCTACACCAAGTAAGGGAAGGAAAAGAGGGGTAGCCATTTTGATTGGAAAAAAGATTAATCATGAAATTGTATCGGTAGATATGGATTCTGAGGGCAGACATCTGCTTCTTAGAATAAAATTGAATAACATAATTTATATAATATGTAACATATACGCCCCCACTTATTTTTGCAGGGAGTTCTGGGACTCCCTCCAGTTGAGGATACTACAACTTGGTCAAGGTCACCTGTTGCTGGGAGGAGATTTTAATATGACTCCTCATTCCATAATAGATAGATTTAGACAGAAGCCGAAACCCATAAGGACTAAGAGGGATCGGTTAGAGACTAAATTATTCCGAGCTGTTTTCCAAAACCTTGGTCTGATAGATATTTGGAGGATACAAAATCCTGAAACTAGAAAATATTCCTGTATATCAAAAACGCATAAATCATTTTACAGAATTGACATCTTTTTAGTAGATGATAATATTGCTAAGATGAAACTTAAAACTGATATATACTCCATATGTCTATCAGATCATGCTCCGATCTTGCTGAAAATTCATACCAGAAACAATAACGATCTCCCTGCTCGTTTTTACTTTCCCAAATTTTTATACACCAATATTAAGCTTAAAAATTGGCTCATAGCCAAATTTGAGGAATATTTGCACCACAATACTGCATATCTTGATAAACCGGTAATATTTTGGGAAACAAGGCGGTGCTTAGAGGAGAAATACTGGCTTACAATGTTATGTGGAAAAGGAAACAGAAGGAGAGAGAGAAACAAGTCTCCCAAGCTGTCACTAATTTATATAATAAATATAATAAAAATATTTTCACTTTAAAACACCAGAAAACTGGGATAGTTATAACAGGGCTAAAAAAGAGAGAGATGTTTTTATTAAAAGAAACCACTCAAAGGGATCTTAAAACTCAGTCCAAATATTATAGACAGGGTAATAAATCTGGCAAGCTCCTTGCTACTCTAGTTAAAAATAATAACAAATCGTTGGTATTTCAGAGAATACATAATGAAGATATTAATTGTGATACTCCTGAAGAAATAATGGAGGTATTCACTGAATATTACAGAAAAATTTATGATTTTAGAGAATCTAATCATCTCCACAGAGAAAGATACTGGGACAAGCTGTGGGACAAGCTGACTTGTCCATATTTGGCTAGAGATATGCTAGACACCATAAACTCTCCCATCTCTGAGCCTCAAATACTTAAAGCTATTCAAAATGTATCTGTAAATAAAACCCCAGGTCAGGACGCCTTACCCAACGAATATTATAAGATCCTAAAACATCAAGTAGTGTCTTATTTGAAAAACCTTTTTAATCACTTTTTCGTTCAAAATAACCCAATCCCTCCTAACGTCTTGGCATCTTACACAACCTTGATTTTAAAAACAAGGAAAGATCCATTTAATAAGGAATCTTATAGACCTATAGCACTCCTTAACACCAATTATAAATTATTAGCCTCGATATTAGCATCTCATCTACAGCCAGCGTTATCCAATATAATTCATAAAGATCAGGCGGGCTTTTTAAATAACAGAAATTCAGCAGCTAAAATAAGGGAACTACTCTTAACCATCGATTACTTTAACTTACTAGATGATCAAGACTTAATAACGGAAACTAATTCCTCGGATGCGTCGATTATTACAGTCGATGCAGAAAAAGCTTTCGACTCAGTTCACCATGATCACATATTAACTTCCTTAAATAAGTTTGGATTTAAGGGGAATATAGTTGAATTCATTAAAAGACTACAGCTTAATGCACACACGAAATTGATTATTAATAATATGGAATCCCCAGATATAATTTTGAAACGAGGAACACGACAGGTCTGCCCCTTGTCCCCGCTCCTGTTTGATATAGCAATCGAGCCCCTTGCTATTATGATTAGGCAACAAATAGATGGAATTAAGGTAAGACAAACTGAGTTAAAAATAGCTTTATATGCAGACGACATATTATTATACGTATCTAACTCTAAAATCAATTTCTCTAAATTACTGACCATAATGGACCAATTTGGCTCTTTCTCTGGCTATAGAGTTAATATCTCTAAAACGGAAATCTTGTGGCTGAAGAAGGACTCAAACTCTCTTATTGATGCCCCCTTTCAATCAGTAAAAAAAGCTTTTAAATACCTAGGCATTTATATTTCCCTTAAACCAGAATTATGGTATGAACTCAATATTACTCCCATTTTTGATAAAATCAAAGAAACTATGAAGAATTGGCAGGCCTTCCCACTGTCCCTGTCTGGTAGGATTGCTCTGTTCAAGATGATCCTTTTACCTAAGATACATTGGGGCCTAGTTATCAACGCGTCTACTTTACCTGCCTTCGCCGGTTCAATACGCCCGCCTAAGCTCGCCTACCATCGCCGCCGCGGACCTGAATACGTTTGCCTAAGTTATCAATAAAGCTGTCAAAAAGCCGCGCACCAAGTATGGGGCGATGAGCAGCGGACTGTGAGAGTTATCACTCATCCAATCTCGCTGCTCTTCGTTTTTTCCCCAGCTTTATTGCTAGCCTGTCACTAAGCACCCACACTAACTACACTGTTCTACCCCCTATACCGGCGCCCCCGGAGCCCACCGCAACTCAATAAAGTTATTAACCCCTAAAACCGCCGCTCCCGGACCCCGCCGCTACCTACATGATACCTATTAACCCCTATCCTGCCCCCCCTATACCATTGCCACCTATAATAAATTTATTAACCCCTATCCTGACGATCCCGGACCTCGCCGCAACTAAATAAATAGTTTAACCCCTAAACCGCCACTCCTGGACCCCCCCGCCACCTATATTAAACTTATTAACCCCTAATCTGACCCCCCTACACCGTCGTCACCTATAATAAATTTATTAACCTCTATCCTGCCCCCCACTACAATAAAATTATTAACCCCTAAACCTAAGTCTAACACTAACCCTAACACCCCCCTAACTTAAATATTAATTAAATAAATCTAAATAATATTTCTCTTATTAACTAAATTAATCCTATTTAAAACTAAATACTTACCTTTAAAATAAACCCTAATATAGCTACAATATAAATAATAATTATATTGTAGCTATCTTAGGATTTATTTTTATTTTACAGGCAACTTTCAATTTATTTTAACTAGGTACAATAGCTATTAAATAGTTATTAACTATTTAATAGCTACCTAGCTAAAATAAAGAGAAATTAACCTGTAAAATAAAAACTAACCTAAGTTACAATTACACCTAACACTACACTATACTTTAATAAATTATTTCTATTTAAAACTAAATACTTACCTGTAAAATAAACCCTAAGATAGCTACAATATAATTAATAATTACATTGTAGCTATTTTAGGATTTATATTTATTTAACTTGTAAGTTGGTATTTATTTTAGCTAGTTAGAATAGTTATTAAATAGTTATTAACTATTTAATAACTACCTAGCTAAAAGAAATACAAAATTACCTGTAAAATAAATCCTAAGCTAAGTTACAATTAAACCTAACACTACACTATCATTACATTAATTAAATAAATTAGTTACAAATAACTACAATTAAATTAAATAAACTAACTAAAGTACAAAAAATAAAAAAGCTAAGTTACAAAAAATAAAAAAAATAACTTACAAACATTTAAAAAATATTACAACAATTTTAAGCTACTTACACCTAATCTAAGCCCCCTAATAAAATAACAAACCCCCCAAAATAAAAAAAATTCCCTACCCTATTCTAAATTAAAAAGTTCAAAGCTCTTTTACCTTACCAGCCCTTAAAAGGGCCTTTTGCGGGGCATGCCCCAAAGAATTCAGCTCTTTTGCCTGTAAATGAAAAATACAACCCCCCAACATTAAAACCCACCACCCAAATACCCCTAATCTAACCCAAATCCCCCTTAAAAAAACCTAACACTACCCCCCTGAAGATCATCCTACCTTGAGTCGTCTTCACTCAGCCAAGCCACCGATGGAACCGAAGAGGAGATCCATAGCGGCAGAAGTCATCATCTAAGGGGCGCTGAAGAAATCTTCCATCCGATGAAGTCATCATCCAGGCGGCGCTGAAGAAATCTTCCATCCTATAGAAGTCTTCATCCATGCGGCGTATTCAATCTTCATCCATCCGGAGCGGAGCGGAGCCATCTTCAGACGAGCCGACTTCTTCCCGACGACTGCCGACGAATGGATATTCCTTTAAGGGACGTCATCCAAGATGGCGTCCCTTCAATTCCGATTGGCTGATAGGATTATATCAGCCAATCGGAATTAAAGTAGGAAAAATCTGATTGGCTGATTGAATTAGCCAATCAGATTGAAGTTCAATCCGATTGGCTGATCCAATCAGCCAATCAGATTGAGCTTGCATTCTATTGGCTTTTCCGATCAGCCAATAGAATGCAAGCTCAATCTGATTGGCTGATTGGATCAGCCAATCAGATTGAACTTCAATCTGATTGGCTGACTCAATCAGCCAATCAGATTTTTCCTACCTTAATTCCGATTGGCTGATAGAATCCTATCAGCCAATCGGAATTGAAGGGACGCCATCTTGGATGACATCCCTTAAAGGAATATCCATTCGTCGGTAGTCGTTGGGAAGAAGAGGATGGCTCCTCGTTGGCTCGTCTGAAGATGGCTCCGCTCCGCTCCGGATGGATGAAGATTGAAGACGCCGCATGGATGAAGACTTCTATCGATGGAAGATTTCTTCAGTGCCGCCTGGATGATGACTTCATCGGATGGAAGATTTCTTCAGCGCCCCTTGGATGATGACTTCTGCTGCTCCGGATCTCCTCTTCGGTTCCATCGGTGGCTCGGCTGAGTGAAGACGACTCAAGGTAGGATGATCTTCAGGGGGGTAGTGTTAGGTTTTTTTAAGGGGGGTTTGGGTTAGATTAGGGGTATGTGGGTGGTGGGTTTTAATGTTGGGGGGGTTTGTATTTTTCTTTTACAGGCAAAAGAGCTGAATTCTTTGGGGCATGCCCCGCAAAAGGCCCTTTTAAGGGCTGGTAAGGTAAAAGAGCTTTGAACTTTTTAATTTAGAATAGGGTAGGGAATTTTTTTTATTTTGGGGGGTTTGTTATTTTATTAGGGGGCTTAGATTAGGTGTAAGTAGCTTAAAATTGTTGTAATATTTTTTAAATGTTTGTAAGTTATTTTTTTTATTTTTTGTAACTTAGCTTTTTTTATTTTTTGTACTTTAGTTAGTTTATTTAATTTAATTTAATTGTAGTCATTTGTAACTAATTTATTTAATTAATGTAATTATAGTGTAGTGTTAGGTTTAATTGTAACTTAGCTTAGGATTTATTTTACAGGTAATTTTGTATTTCTTTTAGCTAGGTAGTTATTAAATAGTTAATAACTATTTATTAACTATTCTAACTAGCT
This sequence comes from Bombina bombina, assembly GCF_027579735.1. Taxonomy (NCBI): domain Eukaryota; kingdom Metazoa; phylum Chordata; class Amphibia; order Anura; family Bombinatoridae; genus Bombina; species Bombina bombina. Next base: position 105,279,374 of record NC_069500.1, on the reverse strand, counting down.
AAAATAAATACAAAGTTACCTGTAAAATAAATATAAATCCTAAAATAGCTACAATGTAATTATTAATTATATTGTAGCTATCTTAGGGTTTATTTTACAGGTAAGTATTTAGTTTTAAATAGAAATAATTTATTAAAGTATAGTGTAGAGTGTTAGGTGTAATTGTAACTTAGGTTAGTTTTTATTTTACAGGTTAATTTCTCTTTATTTTACTAGGTATCTATTAAATAGTTAATAACTATTTAATAGCTATTGTACCTAGTTAAAATAAATTGAAAGTTGCCTGTAAAATAAAAATAAATCCTAAGATAGCTACAATATAATTATTATTTATATTGTAGCTATATTAGGGTTTATTTTAAAGGTAAATATTTAGTTTTAAATAGGATTAATTTAGTTAATAAGATAAATATTATTTAGATTTATTTAATTAATATTTAAGTTAGGGGGTGTTAGGGTTAGTGTTAGACTTAGGTTTAGGGGTTAATAATTTTATTATAGTGGCGGCAGTGTAGTGGGGGCAGGATAGGGGTTAATAAATGTATTATAGGTGGCGACGGTGTAGGGGGGTCAGATTAGGGGTTAATAAGTTTAATATAGGTTGCGGCGGGGTCCGGGAGCGGCAGTTTAGGGGTTAAACTATTTATTTAGTTGCGGCGAGGTCCGGGATCGACAGGATAAGGGTTAATAACTTTATTTTAGGTGGCGGCGGTATAGGGGGGGCAGGATAGGGGTTAATAGGTATCATGTAGGTGGCGGCGGGGTCTGGGAGCAGCGGTTTAGGGGTTAATACTTATATTATAGTTGCGGCGGGGACTGGGAAATGCGGTTTAGGGGTTAACATATTTATTATAGGTTGCGGTGGGCTCCGGGAGCGGCGGTTTAGGGGTTAATCAGTTTATTAGAGTGGCGGTGGGCTCCGGGAATGGCGGTTTAGGGGGTAATACATTTATTTAGTTGTAGGGGGGCAAATTAGGGGTGTTTAGACTCGGGTACATGTTAGGGTGTTAGGTGTAGACAGCTCCCATAGAAATCAATGGGATGTCTGGCAGCAGCGAACATGAACTTTCGCTATGGTCAGACTCCCATTGATTCCTATGGGATCCGCCGCCTCCAGGGCGGCAGATTGAAAACCAGGTACGCTGGGCCGGAAAAGTGCCGAGCGTACCTGCTAGTTTTTTGATAACTAGCAAAAGTAGTCAGATTGTGCCGCACTTGTGTGCGGAACATCTGGAGTGACGTAAGAATCGATCTGTGTCAGACTGAGTCCGGCGGATCGAAGCTTACGTCACTAAATTCTACTTTTGCCGGTATCTAGGGCTTGATAACTAAGGCGAATCAGCCTCGCCACAAATACGCTGCGGAATTCCAGCGTATTTGAGGTTGACGGATAGATATGTTTTACAAAATATTCCATTACTTCTCAGGACAAAGGATTTGAATGATTTCAATGCTGAAGCACACCGATTTATCTGGCAAAATAAAAGACCAAGAATCTCCTTGAACAGGCTCTCCCTGACGGGGGAGTGTGGAGGTCTGGCTTTCGCAGACCTTAAACTATATAATCTTGTTTTTTTAGCAAGATTAATACCTGACTGGGTATCAGATATAAATTATGTTACTAATAATGTGCTGGAGCGAAATATAGTCTATCCGTATCTTCCCTCTTCCCTTATACACTCCAGAAGTAAATTAATGCCAAAAAACATTAAAGAACTATCTATATACCAATTCAAGCATTTTGGAAACTTTTGGGGATGACAGGGATAGACCCACATACTCCAACATTTCAAACCCTGGTAGGCAACCTGGAATTTCATATGGGAATTCAATCTCCCTTATTTAAAAGGTGGGAAAATTTAGGCATAAGTAGGATCTCAGACTTAATAGATAAAAATCTATCAACTGTTAAATCTTTTGATACGCTTAAAAGGGAGTATAGCCTTCCCAACGTTGATTTTTTTTTGCATATCTCCAAGCAAGACATTATGTTTTTAAATTGGTGGCTGAACATGGGTGGAACTGGACCTGGGGACCCCTTGAGAAGTGGTTCCCACTGGTGAGAGGGGGAATACACTCAATCTCTGTGTGGTACCAATTATTACTCTCTAAGAGGGGACACAGTAACTTAGAACATTTGTCCCAACAGTGGAATAGTGTAGACCCTCACCTCAGCATTAATCAGGATACAATTCAAAGGTCAATTGAACTAGTAAAGTCCACTACAGTCTCCTCAACTTGGAGAGAGTCTCATATAAAGCTTCTGTATTGGGTTTACTACACACCAGCAAAGGCTGCTAGATGGGGGAGTATGTCTTTTTCAACTTGCCCAAAGTGCTCCCATCAGGCAGCCGATCTGAAGCATATGATATGGGACTGTCCTAGGATCAGACAGCTATGGCTTAGAGTAGAATATTGGATTAACAGGGTATTGAAAGTACCCGCGATTGACTTATCATTTTCTTACATTATTTTCCTGTGGGAAGAACCTGAAGAGCAAACCTACAAGAAACTCATAAACACAATTATTCTATCACTCAGAAATTTTCGTTATTGGAAGAAAACTAATGTCCCTAGCTTTGTAGAAATTAAAAATTATGTACAAAAACAATGTATGATAGAACAACATGACACAGATATGAATAATGATCACGATATTTGCCTTTTTTTTTCAGAAATGGTCTATATTTATAAAAACTTTATCACCTGGAGAAATAGATTACTTAATATTCCCATTCTGGAACTCTGAATTAGTGTTACTCAGAGTCTTGTGATTCAGGAAGAATACTAATTCATTTTTTTTTTTCATTTTTTTCTTTTTTCTCTCTCTCCTCTCCCCACCCCTCGTCTCTCCTTGTATAAAAATGTTTTTCTTTTACTCCCCCCCATAAAGAAAGGGAAGGGGGGAAAAGGAAAGAAAAAGGGGAAAAGAAACAGGTATATATATATTTTGCTTTGCCTTAATCAACACAGTAACAATTGAAATTTGTTTAAGCTGATCAAAAACATGTCGTATTCAAGATGTTTGATAATTTGTGTTTTTGCTTTGGAACTGTAATTTAACTCTATGATGTTGACTATTTGTTTATGTACAATGTTAATAAAAATTATATATATAAAAAAAAAAAAAGAAATGCAAGGTACAAAACGGGTACCTTGCATTCAATCCTCAGTGTGCGGCGGTGTCCACATGATGTCTCAGCGGCCGGCGTTCTTATGAATTATACAAGCACCCCATAGGCAGCCACATGCGCACACACACAAACACACACTACAACAACACACACAAGCATCCATAGGAAGTCACATCATACAAACACAAGCCCCCATAGGCAGTCCCATGGGTACACACTCAAGCCCCTATAGGCAGCCACATGTACACACAAGCCCCCATAGGTAGCCACATGCACACACAAGCGCCAATAGGCAGCAACATGCGCACACACACACACACACAAGCCCCCACAGGCAGTCACATGCACACACAGAAGCGGCATAAGCAGTCACATACATACACAGCTACATGCACAAACAAACAAGTCTCCTAGGCAGCCATGCACACACACCCAAAAAAAAAAAAAAACCTTAACACATTAAAACACTGCCTCAATTACATCTCCAAGTACAATTTGCTGTATGTTTTTTCAGTTACAGATACATTTCTAAATACAGTGTACAAACACAAGCAGTTTTTATACAGGTAATACAGGCACACAAATGTGCAGGCATTCATTTACATAGTAGTGTATATACATGCCCTATGGGGCTCATTTTATTTATGGCCAGCATACGCTTTCAACCTTCTCTAACTTTTGCCTCTATGCTAATAGGATGTTTTTTCAGCACTGTATATACAAAAGCACATGGACCTGAAATCAGTGTGTCCCCTTACTCTACTTTGCTGCATATTTTCAGCTGCGTGTGGTTGAAGTGAAGCAAAGAGTCTGCCCTGTCTGTGCCACACATAGCGTGCGTTCCTTGCTTCACTTCAACCACATGCAGTTGAAAACATGCAAAAAAGTAGAGTCCTCCTGTTTGTAGTTACGGCAATAAGCAACGCCGGCTGGTCACTGAGCCTCACTGCACTCTCCTTAGCACGGCCCCCTGCGCTGCTCACTCAGGAGGGACCCAGACAGTCAGCAAAAAAAAAAAAGTTTTTCAGAAAAAAAAAAACCCACTTCCACTCCCGCACCTCCCCTTATGTGCTCTTGCGCCCCCCCAGGGGAGGTGCGCCCCACAGTTTGAAAACCGATGCTCTATCTGGATCATGAAAGAAAAAATTTGGGTTTCATATCCCTTTAAGGGTTTAAGTTCTTTATTACCTTTTTGCAAAGAATAATTAGCTAACTCTAACAAAAGAAAAAAACACACAGAGACCCATTTCTTGGGGAAAAAAACACTACCCCAATGGGAGGAAGGGTTAAGTTTATTAAACAATAAGGGCTAGATTACAAGTGGAGCGCTAACTAGCACTTTAACTAGAGTGCTAATTGCACTAGTGGTAAACCTTTTGCACGAGTCGAGTTGCGCTGGTATTACAAGTTGAAAGTTAAAAATGATTGCTCTAGCGCTAACCTGACTTGCTAAAAAGGTTTACCTCTAGCTCCACGCGCTAACCCGAATCACCATAAGCCCCTACTCTAATAACATCCAAACCGCCACATAGCCCACCGCAAAGTCACCACTACACTATTAACCCCTAAACCTCCATACACCCGCATGGCAAACGACCTAAACTATAATATTAACCCCTAAACTCCCATCCCCATGCATCGCAAACTACCTAAACTATATTATTAACCCCTAAACCACCATCCCCCCACATCGCAATACCGAAACTATACTATTAAACCCTAAACCGCCATCCCCCACATTGCAAACTACCTAAATAAACTATTAACCCCTTTACCACCATCCCCCACATGGCAAAGTAATAAACTAACATATAAACCCTTTAACCTGACACCCCCTAACTTAACCCAAATTAAAACTTACCTGTAAAATTAAATAAAAATCTAATTGTGCCTTTTTTAAAAAAAAAAAAAATTTTCTAACATTACAGAAAATAAAAAAAAATACAGCAAAAAAAAAAAATAACAATACAAAAAAAAATTCTAATTCTGTAACATTACAGAAAATAAAAAAAATACAGAAAATAAAAAAAAAACTAACATTACAAAAAAAAATCTAATTAATTCTGTAACATTACAAAAAAAAATCTAATTAATTCTGTAACATTACAGAAAAAAAAGTAATTACCAAAAAAATGTACTCCTATTCTAATACCCCGAAAAAAAACCCAACCCAAAATAAAAAAGCCCTTTTCTAAAATTAAACTAACAATAGCCCTTAAAAGGGACTTTTGCAGGGCATTGCCTCTGTCCAATTTTTAGGGCCCTTCAAGCTTGGCCTCTGTTGAAAAGGGAGTCTTGTTTTCCAGTCAGACAATGTTACAACAGTAGCTTATGTCAATCATCAGGGGGAACTCACAGTTCCCAGGCAATGAGGGAAGTATCTCGAATTCTCTCTTGGGGAGAAGCCAATTCTTGCCTAATTTCTGCAATTCACATCCCAGGAGTGAATAATCAGTCATCAGTCTCCAGGGGAGTCATCTTTTCATTAGAATGTGTTCAATCTGATTGTGGACTTTTGAGGCCCATCAGAGATAGATCTGATAACCTCTCGTTAAAATAACAAACTTCCCAGGTACTTTGGTAGGTCCTTGGATTCTCAAGCAGTAGCAGTGGATGCTCTAGTAGTTCCTTGTCATTTCAGCCTGCTTATCTCCTCCTCTAGTTCTTCTTCCCAGAGTGATTTTTCAAGATAAAGCAAGAGAAGTAATTTGTATTCCTGATTTCTCCAGCCTGGCCTTGCAGGATTTAGTATGCGGATCTGGTTCAGATGTCCAGTTGCCATCCTTGGCCTCTTCCTCTATGGTCAGGCCTTCTGTCTCAAGTTTCTTTCTTACATCCAGATCTAAAGTCTCTAAACTTGATGGCATGGAAATTAAATGCTTAGTTCTAAGGCATAGAGGTTTCAGATTATGTTATTGAGACTCTGATTTAGGCTCATAAGCCTGTGTCTAGGAAGATTTTTCACAAGATTTAGAAAACTTACATTTGTTATAAATGTATAGATCTTGTTTTTTCCTGGCATTCTTTTAAAATTCCTAGGATCCTTCAGTTTGGTTAGATAAGGGTTCACCTGCCAGTTCCCTGAAAGGACAGATTTCTGCTCTTTCAGTTGTCTTTTACAGAAATATTGCTAGTCTTCCTGATGTTCATTGTTTCATTCCGGCTCTGGTTCAAATTAAACCTGTTATTAAGTCTATTTCTCCTCCTTGGAATCTTAACCAGGTGTTATAGGGACACTCAATCAAAATGAAACTTTCATTATTCAGATAGAGCATGCCATTTTAAACAACTTTCCAATTTACTTCCATTAACTAAATGTGCACAGTTGCATTTGTGAATGGCTGATGGCTGTCACATGGTACAGGGGGAGTGGAAAAAGACATAACTTTTAAAATTGTCAGAAAAAAAATCTACTACTCATTTGAAGTTCAGGCTAAGTGCAATTGCATTGTCTTGTTATATTGCATCTGTTGATTATGCAAATCTACTGTGTTGACTGGTCCTTTAAGAGTTTTGCAAGCTCCTCCTTTTGAGCCTATGCTGCATAAATTGGACATTAAATTTCTTTCTTGGATAGTATTGTTTCTTTTGGCTATTTCTTCTGCTAGAAGAGTTTCTGAATTGTCCGCTTTTCCTGTACCTGATTTTTCATCAGAATAAGGCTGTTTTAAGGACAGCATTTAATTTTTTGCCTAAGGTTGTTTCTTCAGACACAATTGATAGAGAGATTGTGGTGTCCTAATCCTAAGAATGCGTCTGAAAGATCTTTGCCTTTTCTGGATGTTGTTAGGGCATTCAAATATTATGTTGCCACTAAGTATTTTAGACAGACCTCTAGTCTGTTTGTTCTTTTTTCTGGGCCTAGGAAAGGTCAGAAAGCCTCCGCTGTTTCTTTAGCCTCTTGGTTGAAACTGTTGATTCACAAAGTTATAAGGACTCATAGATATGAGATCTTGGGTGTTAGAAAAAATGCCGCTAAAGGGCTTTAACACTGAGATAGATACATATACATGTCTAAAGATGTGTATATATATATATATATATATATATATATATATATGTGCATACATATATATTAATGTATTTATATGTGTCTTTATGTATTTACAGACATATGCACATATAAACACACAAATACAGGTGGCCCTCGTTTTACAACGGTTCAATTTACACCGTTTCAGAATAACAACCATTTTTTCCAGTCATGTGACTGCTATTGAAAAGCATTGAGAAGCAGTGCATTTATTAAAATAGCCTGTAGGTGGAGCTGTCCGCTTGTGTTGCAGCAAAGCCAAGCCAGCTGAAATTAATCAGTTTAACCAGACCTGAGCTATCGAGCAGATTTCAAAGGAACAAGATCTTCCTGTCTATAAATCAGTCCAGATTGGAATGCATAGAAATAACTGTTTGCAGAAAAATGCAAGTGAAGTCTGTGTTGTGTGATTATTTTATTAGGTTTATAATGCTGTTTAGCAAATGTTTTTGTTCATTTAACTTAGTTTAATTATGTATTGTGTGGTTATTTTATTAGGTTTATAATGCTGTTTAGCATTTAAATTCTTCATTTCAAAGCTTTAAAAATAATGTATTAGGTGTTGTTATGACAATTTTGAGAGGGGCCTGGAACCTATCTTCCTCACTACCCATTGACTTACATTATAAACTGGGTTTCAATTTACAACAGTTTCGATTTACAACCATTCCTTCTGGAACCTAACCCCGGCGTAAACTGAGGGCTACCTGTATATATGTACACACATATAGACATATATATGAGTGCATTGGAGCCTTTTGAAAACATGTAAAAGCATATTTATGCAATATTCATATTAAATAAAGGTTTTAACTATGTATTTACTGTAAATATTTCACATTCCAATGTTTTGCACATAGCAGAATATGTTCTATGTATTTCTAAATAGATATTCCTATATATATATATATGTATATATCTATACCTATATAGAATCATATAGACAGTATATATATTTCATGTCTGGTTTGCGCTAATGAGAATGTCATGTTTTTTGCGCGAGAGTGGGTTTTTTTCAACTTTTTTTGATCCGTTGACTTCTATGGTGGAATGCGAAAACACGATTCCAATTTTGGACTTTAAGCAAGATTTAAGCAAAAATTAAAATCCTCACAGAGTTTTCACTATAGCGAAAACACAAGATACTGCTCCACTTGTAATCTAGCCCTTACTTGGCTATATGTTAGACTAAGGTATGTGTGAGGGGTTTTATAGAGCTCTTGGGGTTGGGAATCTTTGCCTCCTCCTAGCAGTAGAGAAGTAATTACAATGAGTAAGGATTGTGGACTCTCCCCACCATGAAAGAAAGGAATTTATCAGGTAAGCATAAATTATGTTTTTGCTTGCATAAGATGGCCTTTAAAATAACTTCAAAGGATACTGTAACATTTTGTACAGAACAAAGGTCTTGTTGTCTTAGGCTGCTGGCACTAAACATAAATGAGTGTTAATTCATTTGTAGGTGGTATAAATAAAATAATATAAAACATCATTTATGAGAGTCCATGACCTGATATGCAAACCTCAAAAGCCTGGAAAAAACCCCACCTCACACAAACCTCAGTTTTCCGAATAGCCAGGTAGTGAGGTGTTTAAAAAGAGTAAAAGCCAATAATGAAGAGCAGGGAAAAAGGTGTGCTTTAAACAAAAAAAATACCCTCTAATAAGTGGGGCCTCGTGGACTTTCGCCACCATGAAAGAAATGAATTTATCAGGTAAGTTCTTACATATACATTACACCTTTCATATAGGTGGCGAGAGTCCATGAGCTGTGACGTATGGGATCTAATACCCATGATTTGGAAGAAAGGGAGGGATAAAATAAAAACATATTTTTGTTGCTGCAAAATTAAAGCTAAAACCCAAAATAATGTATTTTATGACAAAACTCAAAATATAAGCACAATTATCAAACTGAGACAACTGCAGGAAGGACATTTTTACCAAAAGCTCCTGCTCTGACGAGGCAAAAACATAAAAATGGTAAAATTTAGTAAAGCTATGCAGAGAAGACCAAGTGGCCACTTTGCAAATTTGATTAATAGAAGACTCATTCTTGAAAGCCCAAGATGTGGCAACTGATCTAGTAGAATGAGCTTTAATTTTCTGTGGCGGAAGCTGATCCGCCTCCAAATAACCTTTGTGAATGTTTCAACCAAGAGGCTAAAGAAATAGCAGAGGCCTTCTGGCCTTTTAAAGACCAGAATAAAGAACCAACAGACTAGAAGACTGTCTGAAATCCTTAGTAGCATCAACATAATATTTCAATGCTCTAACAACATTCAGAAAATGCAAAGTTTGTTCAGCAAAACAGCTTTATCCTGATGGAAAATCAGATAAGGAGACTCACAAGAGAGAACAGACAATTCAGACATTAGTTTAATGTCCAATTTATGAAAAGGCTTGTCAGTATATTTATGAAAATCTTAGTAGTGCTATCCAAATAATATATCAGCTTATGGCAGGGTTATAACCAATACAAATGATAATTTTCCTAAAAATAGATACCCTTAATCAACATGCACCTACTAGAAACAATAAAATTAATATAAATACCTGAACTCTTTTATTTAGTTAATATCCAAGAACATTTTTGAAATATATTTGCAATAAAAGAAATATGAAATAAATTTATATGCGCTTGAAAACTATTTAAATATGCTCTGCAAAATTCATACACGCTTATCTTAAAAACCAGCCTTATTTACAAATCTTTTAACATCCAAACAATACAATTTTAAACTGTGCTCTTAAGCAATAGGATAATATATATATATATTCTGCTATTTAACTGCAATTTATCCTAATACAAAATTTACAGTATCAGAACTTGCACAGATGAATTACTTAACAAATCAGATACAGATTTAAACAATATATAGGCTGTGAAATGTTAACTTAAAATCCAAACTATTTCTTTAACTCTGCTACATACAGTAATAATAAATGCTTACTTTAAATGCTTGCATGCAAATAGGCAGGCTAAGGGCTATCTGAAACAATGGCATACAGTTTAAAAGTATAATCTGTTCTTTAAATCTATTAACTGTAAAGGCTATGCATATGACTTATCTTACAATAAAACTTTTGTATACATCATCGAATAAACAGCAATCCAGTTTCAAATGTTTCGCAACAGATCCAATTTCACCTCAGAAATTTCAAAATTCGGGGATAATGCATATGGAGTCCAATAATAGGTGTGTGCTTTAATAATAACCACGGCAGTTATTCCCTTCAGGATCAGCCAACAACAACCTCCTTTTAGTCTCTATGCTGGGTTTAAATCATCTGATCTCACCCCTCCCCGTTTTTGATTTTTATCAGTCATTGGTGAATGTTGGAAACGCCCACGGCCTTGTCCCTTGTCATTGGAATATCTTATATTTAACAGCCAAAAAGGCTTTCTGGCTGTAGTTCTCTCATGGCAACACCGGGTGGCAGCAGTCATACAAACAAACAAATTCACCTTTACATCTCTAAAACATTTTTAAGCAAGTTAATCATTTTCATAAAATGGTTATTTAATCAGATCATAACTTTCTATAGCAATTATTCATAATATTTGTTTTGGATAAGTTATAGCTTAATGAATTTTCTGATCATTTTGATATGAAACATCAAATACATCTAACATTATATTAAAATAATTTATATTTCATTTAGCCTAACAGAAAGTTTATATTTCATATTCATATCACATCAAAGTAACTTCCATATCTTCATCTCACTATATTTTAAAAGATGTATTTAAAACTTTATAAACATTTATTGCACATTCATATGATATGACTTATTTCATCTCACGCAGGCATTCCATCTGAAATAAAGTAATAAGTGTCATTAATTATTTCTTTCCAGGTCCACAAGTATTTATTTATATTCTTAAAAACACAGAGGCTAAGTAAGATCTTTTATGTTTTCAAAACATATATATATATATATATATATATATATATATATATATATATATATATATGCACATTCATTTCTATGTAGATCTGAGATGATATAAAATCCAGCAGATTATGCATTGCTCCCTTTGTAAAATGTATTTAATTCAGTATTGTACTGTATTCCAACAAGAATATGCCATATTTTATGTTTCTAATAAGCCCAGGATGTATGAACCTTCTTCATGCAGATCTGAGATTATATGTCTGAAAAATATAAATACTACAGAGGTTATTAAACATTTTTGACTGACTAAAACAGTTACCTCCCAAGCTTAGCAAATACCCATGTAATAATAATAGAGAATTAGACAATTTCCCAAATTTCTATATTTAATACATTCTGGGGCATGCATTTAAACAGAGAGAAAAAAAAATGTTTATTTGCTGTCTGCTTTCGTGAGCTTTTAAAGTCACACCTCAGCATCTGTCTTTTGTTTCCCAAGGCCTTCACTGCCCCACATGGGGTCAATCCACGAGTAGTTGTAAAAGTCTTAAAACAGCATATTTTCTGTCTAGCTAGCAGGGCAGATGTGTATTTGATGTTTAGGGATAACTAACACCTATGTGCATAAAAGCTGTTTCCCTATGATTTTGATCAGTTCCAAAAGGGTATTTCAGACATTTCATCTCCATATATTTTGTGTGGTGTCACCTATCTGACAATCTATCCTCTTAATTTGCCTTTTATGACTCATCCTGTCTCAAACTGTAAGTTGATTATAGCAAATTTGGTATGGGTCTCATGTTCCATTGTCCCCCCCTGTGTGTTCAGCATAATTTTACATAATGAGTGTGGGAGATCTCTTAGAAATAATCCTTTGTTCTACAGACCATGTGCACATCCACAGATTTATTAAATAAAGATAAATATACTTCTATATATTATTTAATAATATTTCAAATACCTTGACATAAATCCCCCTTTCAAATTCAAAAATATGTAGGACACATGTATTTGAATTGGATCAAAGTTAGTGGTATTTGGTTAGGATGTTGACCGTACACATCATGGACAGTCTTCTATGTAGATAGTCTGTCAATTTTGAGCCTTCATGTTCATCAGCTGGTCATCTTTAAACTACAGTCGGTCTTTAGTTCATTTTGGGATATGACACTTCATTCTCCCTCTATGACTTGTAGTTGGGATCTTGGATGACACGCTCGCAATTGATTGATATGGACCCATTTATCTATGAAACTTTCATTTTTTGGGGATCCGTATTTTATAGGCCACTGGAGATATTTTGTCAGTAATGACAAAAGGACCTTTCCATGAGGGAATAAATTTCTTCTCCCTAACCTGATCTCTTCCAAAGTTATAAAGATAAACTTTATCATTTATTTCATATTCCTTTTTGGATGTTTTGAGATCATAATAGGTTTTAGTGGCAGTTGCGGCTCTTTCTAAATTCCTTTGAGCAAATGCAAAGGCATGTTGCAGGTGTTTTCTTAAGTTCTCCACATATTGATGTGTATTGGCAGCATTTATCAAGTTTTGGTCTGATGTACGGTACAGCAGATGCTGAGGTAGAACCATTCTTCTACCAGTCATCAGCTCAAAAGGTGACATTTTGGTAGCACTACTTGGAGTTGCTCTTAATGCCATTAAGACTAGAGGTAGTTTTACATCCCAGTCTTTATCTGTTTCACTCACAAACTTTTTTGAGGATTTTAACAATGGACTGGTTGTAACGCTCTACACCACCACTTGAGGCAGATCTATAAGCAATATGGAGCTTCCTTTTAACCCCTAGTATTTTCCACATTCTGGTCATCACTTCGCTAGTGAAGTGGGTTCCACGATCTGATTCGATTCTTTGGGGCAAACCAAATCTGGAAAACACATGGTTGATGAGCACCGCTGCACATGTTTCCGCACTATTGTTAGGTGCACTAATGCACTCTACCCATTTAGTGAACAGGCATGTCACGGTTAACATGTATTTGTTACCTCTTGATGACCTTGTTACCGGACCAATAAAATCAATTTTTATATCTGACCATGGCATTACCATCCCCCTTTTCTGCAATGACGCTCTATGCGTTGGTGCAGTGGGTTGAAACTGTGGGCAGATTAAACACCCTTGACAGTAGGTTTGAACATCTTTCAACATGTGTGGCCAAAAAGCGTAATCACGCAATATTTCATACGTGAGTTTGGCACCGCGATGACCAGATGTGGGAGCATCATGGGCATGTTGAAGCATTAGACCTCTGAACTTGGTGGGTAGTACCCACTGCTGGATGTCAGTTTTGGAGGTTCTAATTAACAAACCATCCTGTAACTTGAATTGTGATCTAGATTTTATTAAGATCCTAAGATCTTCTTTGCCAATACAATCATCTTTTGAGATGGGGTTGCTTTCAGAATCTTCTGTGTGTTTATAGAAGATGCCTACAATGGGGTCTTCTTTTTGACTAGTGATCAGATCCTCACTAGGAGAATCCTGACTCCATTGTACCAAGTTAGGCTCACTCTGTTGTTTTGCCTGGTTTCTGGTAATGGCTTCTATCTGAATTGCACCCATTAAGTGGTCAATATTAAGGAGTTCTCCAGTTATGGCTCCTTGTTTGGCTAATGAATCTGCAAGATCATTGCCTTCCTTATCAGGACCTAGAACTCTGGAATGACCCTTGGTCTTTTTCCAGTGTATGGTTAAATCATTGGATACCACCAGATTATCAATCTCACAGAACAATTTGCCATGCTTGACTGGTTTGTTATTGCTTTTCTGCATGCCATTTCTTTTCCAAGTTGGCAGGTATTCAACAAAACTGTCACGCACATAATTTGAGTCAGTTATGATCACAAATTCATGAATATCATGTTCAATAGCCATTTCAATGGTTTTGAAAACAGCAGTTAGTTCTGCAACTTGACTGGATCTTGGTCCAATGTTGAAACCTATAGATATATTTGGGAATCCATTTGCCCCAGTTATACCAATGCCAGCGACTAATCTGCGCTCATTATCAATAGTGGCATGGTAAGAACAACCATCAACATATACCCAAGGTAATGTTTGACAATGGTCCTCATTGTACATTTTATATGGGGAAAGCAATTGTTCCTCCAGAAAATCATCTTCTGATAATTCTTCCCTAGGATCTCTAGCAGTACAGTCGTGGAGCTCAGCAAGCCCTTGTGTGACTGGATTCTTTTTATTCTGCTTGTAGCGAATTTCTAATGGCCAGCCTTGCAAGGAAAGAGTCCACGCTGTTATGCGGCTATTTGACAAATTCCCATCTCTTATTCTTTCACTTTGCAAATATAGCAAAGGCTGGTGGGCTGTTTCTACAATAATTTTCTCGCCCTGTATATAGCTGTGGAAATTTTGTAGAGCCCATACAGTAGATAAGAGGGCTTTTTCGCAATCGTTGAACTTTATTTCTACTGGGGATAGATTTTTGCTCGCATAAGCAATGGCTTTGTTCAAATTATCATGCTTTTTGTATAAAACAGCACTCATGCTTATATCTGTGTAACCTGTCTCTAAGAAGAAAGGTTTACCACCTTCAGGGTACGCTAAGCAAGGTGCTTGAGTGAGTTTTCTCTTCAGCTCTCTGATGGCTGTCTCTTGAGACTCACTCCAGTGCCATTTCACATCTTTCTTTAGAAGAAGTAGTAGTGGTTTAGCTAATTCCGTATAATTATCAATGAATTTGCGAGAATAATTTGTCATACCCAGGAATGATCTCAATTCCTTTAAGTTAGTTGGGTTTTTAGAATTCACTATAGCTTCCACCTTTTTCTTCTGGGGATTTAATCCTTCAGAGGTAACTTCATGTCCCAAGAAGTTTACATGAGTGCGGCACCATTGAGCTTTTTGTAGAGATAATTTGACACCTGCCCTTTTAAGTTGGCTGAGGACATGTTTAAGCTCTGCGACGTGTTTTTCAAAGTCTGTGCTTTTGATTAAAACATCATCAACATAAGATAAAGTCTCCCTTTCCAGTGCATCAGGCATAGCCTTATGCATGAATACAGCAAATTCATGTCCAGAATTTATGTATCCAAAAGGAAGTCTTTGAAATGCATATTGGACCTTTTGGAAGGAGAATGCCAGCTTATATTGGTCCTCTTCATGTACCTTTATGGTCCAATATCCCTGTGCACAATCAATGGCAGTGAATATTTTGGATCCCTGCATTTGTGCTAGGCATTGGTCAATATATGGTACAGGCCAGCCAGACATGTATACTCGTTTGTTTAGCTGTCTTAAGTCAGCACACAAACGCCATTGTCCATTGGGCTTAAGGACACCTAGAATAGGATTATTATAAGAGCTGTGCACCTGTCTGATAATACCTCTTTCTTCCAAATTCCTTATGATCTCTGCAAGAGAATCATATGAGGCTAGGGGAAGTCTGTATTGTTTGACAAATACAGGTGGCGCATCGGGATCTGTTTGTATTCTTGCAATGTGCAAGTCTGTAGTACCACAGTCATAAGTCATAAGAATCCTTAGCGAAAATATCCTTATATTCCATAAGGAGTTCTCGCAGCTGTTGGCGTTCATCATCGCTGGAACAGCCATTAGCTAAGGATATTTGCTGAAATCCTGGAAAGATTTCAGGCTGTCCTATTTCATAGGCTTCTTCCAATCTAGAGGTGAGATCCCCTTGGTTATAGTTTACATTGCTCCCATGACTCTGGGTATTGGGGTAATCTTGCTGTTTGATTGGCTGATCAAACACTAGAGAGGCTTCTTCAATTTTACAGATGCCTTCCTCTGAGCTGAAGGGATAAATTGACTGAATATTAAATAGACCCTCTGGCATAGATGCAAAGGATTGTTCTATTAATTGTTCTTCAGTTAGGTATCCTTCAGGTATTAGCCCAATGACATTATTCTGGAATCCAAAAGTGTAATAACTTCATTCCAGTGCATATCCTATGGTAGTTCCCTTGAATAATTTTATATCCTGTGGGGTCATGTTATGCACAACAATATGTATTGGAACAGTTCCAATATTCACCATAGGAGTGTAGGTTACTGTGACACCCAGATTTTGTATTCTATGGGAGAGGCAAATCAGTGTTTCAGAAGTTTTTAATTTCTGACCTCTCTTCACCTGTAAGGGTAAAAGAAATTTATCAGCCCCAGCAGGAATTATAACATCGCTAGATACCTGCATATTCACAGCATATGACAATTGCTGATTTGATTTCAGGGCTGCATTTTCATCCTGAAATACTTCAGGGTCCCCCTTTAACCTGCTCCAAAGGCAAGAGTTAATCAAATCTATTTGTATGGCATATCTATGAAAGATATCATTGCCAATGTATATTTGATTATGGGGAGTATTTAAAACTAAAAACAGGTGCTTCACTGCCTTATTACCAATAGAGATAGATAATAAGCACTTAGCTGTGATGTTATAGCTTTCAGACCTGTTATCCAGGCCGTTGACACTGTGGTCTTGGGGAGAAAGATATTTAATCACTTTAGGTTCAGCTATCTGCGCTAATAAACCCTTGCTTATATAGCTAGCTTCCTGTTTTAAGTTTATTTTAGCATACTTGGTTTTACCAAGGTCATGCACTTCTATAGGGATAAATAGATCCTCTTTAACTCTCTCAATCCCTGTGAGGTATTGAGTGTGGCCTCCCCCCTTAGGGATTTTATGATCCCCCATGTGGAGCGATATGGTTAATACATCGCCATCTAGGGAAATATTCGCTATCTTTCCAGGCGATATTTTAAAAGTATTACCATCAGAGCCACTAAAAGGAGTCTGATCATCTATTTGTAGAATAGTGATTTCAGGTACAGAGTTATTCCTGAAATAAATATCCACAGCATCTGGTTTCTCTTCCACCACGTGACAGCTATGTCGGGAGCGCGAGATATACCAGATTTTTCATAATTGATAGGTCTCTTAACTTGTGACCAAATTACATTATTTATGCAATCAATTATGGTGCTTAATCGCTTCAGGAGATCACTACCAATAGTTAAACGATCAGTTGGCAGATCCACTATAATGACAGGGTGTTTTAGGTTTGTGGGGTGTTAACTCATTTAGCTGTGTGTAGTACCTGTGGGATAAGATAGTTGCCTGTGACCCAGTGTCAATTAATCCCCTGATAGGGTTGGAGACTGAATCTTGCAGCTCAACTAATACATAATATCTTCCTGCAGTTTCTACCATTTCACACATAAAATTGGCATTCTCATACATCTGTGGGCTTCGCCACGTGTTACCTGAATTCGCCACGTTTTCCTGTGCAGAGGAAGCTTCATACCTACCTGTTTCCTCTATGACAGGGTCGGCTGGATTCTTTTGTACTGCATCTGTGGAAACAAGGTTAAGAGAGTGCTGCAAAGGAAGAGGTTTGTTAATTTTTCCCGGATGAGGTTGCCTGTCATCACAGCTAAATTGTCCGTTTTCGGTCTGTGGGGAGAGAACATGATTAGTATCATTGATATTTATTATTACATTTTGTAAATCTCTCCCCTCCCCTTCAGGTGATACTGCAGTATTTATGACTGTGCCTGTGGTCCACTGCTGACCACTGGCTGTACCCCTAAAAAAGTATTGTTCGGTTGCTGAGCCGTAGATTTTTTACTCATATTCGCTCAACCGATTTAACTGGGTAAACAGTATATCTACCTGATTGTACAAGTTACCTCTACCCTTGGGCCTATCTCTTGGTGCCCCATAATATTGATTCCTGGACCATTGGGTTCCCTCAGAATCAGGGCCGCTATTTCTATTCTGGCGTGGTTGCCCCTGGGGTTCAGCTTGCTCAGTATTAGAACCTTGGGGAGCATTATATACGGAGTGTCTGGTTACCCTGAGAATATCTTCGACGTCTATTGTATCTACCCTTGCGCGGATACCAATTATTTGGTGAGTATTCTCTTTGTGAGTAATTATTCACCTGATTATGTCCCCCACTTTGGTTATAGTCTCCCTGCGCCTCAACCTGTGTAGGGGAGGGGGCAGAGTTAAACCTCTGTGGAGATGGCCTGTTTTGACTGGCCACCTCTGCATAGGTCTTCTTTTTAGACTCCAAATTGAGGGGGTTAGGTGACACCTTAGTTTCTGCTACAATTTTGGGTTTTGACTCCTTTTTCACCCCCTGTTCACTGGACTGCTGAATAGAGTATAATTTTGTACTCTCTTTGATCAGCCATTCCAATGAGCAGTCCTCATCAAAATCTCTAGCTAAGTTAATTTTGATGGGTGTAGGCAGTGCTTCAAAAAATAAATTTACAAATTCTGAGCCATCGAATTTGGGATTATCTTCAGCCATACTGTACGCATTTTTCAATACAGAAAGGAATTCGATTGGACTCTGATTCGCACGACACTTTAAACCATATACCGCTATTTTCACTGCAGTTTTAGTGCGATATTGACTGAATTCTTTTCTGCATTGTCGTTTTACCCCATTCCAGGAATGAATATTCATATCCTTTAGTGAGGCAAAGAATTTGTGATGCTTACTGTCAAATACCCAGGGCAGAAATTCAATTTTCAATTTCTCACTTGTAACATTCATTATAGCTAACGCATTTTCAAAAGCCTCTAAATGATCAATCACAGATGTTGTTCCCTTATTGGAGAATATAGGTACTGCGCGTTGTATGAAGGTGATTATTTTATGGGAATCAGAGACTTTATCAGACTTATTTTGGGCTTCTCTGTTAGAGTTTCCCTTCCCCGCGCCAGCTGCGCTACAGCAGTCCTCTGGATTTATATCATGAGGTGACTGCCTATTTGGGAAATCTATTTCTGACCCATTAGGGGTCATCTGTCTATACTGTTCCATATATTTCTGTACTTCATCCCTGACGCGTTCGCTAAAGGAGTTAGCATTATCTGTATTATTCTCACTGTTAATATAAGGGTTTTCATTATGGCGATATGACCTTTTTAAATCGCTTAATTCTCTCTGGCTTTGCGCAAGCTGTTTATTTAAATCTTGTATCTGTGCGAGTAAGTCAATGTTATGTTTATCTAAGGTGGCTAGGTTTTGGGCAAATTCATCCATTTTATATTTGGCTATTTTTAAATCCTCTTCGCGTCTGCGTGAGAAAAGAATACTATTTTCTAGCTCCTGTATTTGCAATTGTTTGTCTGTGACACAAAACGACATTTCGTCAATCATGCATATTAAGAGGGGCCAAGATTTTAGTATTAGTTCCTCTCGCTTTTTGGGAGTTTTGCATTGATTAATCATTAATAATTCCTGGAAGAATTAATTCTCTTCATTCCACATATTATTATTAACGGTAATATTTTTAGCTCTAGTTTCAAGCATATCCACAAAATCATTTAATTTACCAGCAATATTTAACTTCCCTTTAATGTAACTTAAGATATCTTTCTTAAGGAACTGACCTTTAGTAATAGGTATGGTAATGGGACCAATTTCATCGCTATGTACAGAATTAAATGAGTCACTCCTGGCTACAGACATTATTATATTGGTTTAGTATTCAGTTAAACTAAAACGCTAATACAATTTTTGCCAATAAAAAGAGAGAAGAAAAAATTTTTATATTTCAATTTTTTTATTAATTTTAAAATATGAAAAATTAATATTTCGAAATATGAAAAATTAATATTTTTGATTAACTTTGAAAATATGAAAAATTAATATTTTTGATTAATTTTTAAATATGATAAATTAATATTTTTATTAATTTTTCAAAAATTAATCTTTAATAACATTTCAAGATATTAATATCAATCTTGAAATATGAAAATTAATATTTCAACTTTTCAAAAATTATATCTTCAAAATATTAATATCGAAATATGATTTTTTTTTCTGTTTTATAATAATTTCTATTTACTACAAATATATTATATCAAATATGATGGAATATTAATAAATCTCAAACAGTGCCTCCAATTATTATGTCAGTATATTTATGAAAATCTTAGTAGTGCTATCCAAATAATATATCAGCTTATGGCAGGGTTATAACCAATACAAATGATAATTTTCCTAAAAATAGATACCCTTAATCAACATGCACCTACTAGAAACAATAAAAACAAAATTTATGCTTACCTGATAAATTCATTTCTCCTGTAGTGTGGTCAGTCCACGGGTCATCATTACTTCTGGGAATATTATCTCCTCCCCTACAGGAAGTGCAAGAGGATTCACCCAGCAGAGCTGCTATATAGCTCCTCCCCTCTACGTCACCTCCAGTCATTCGACCAAAGGACCAACGAGAAAGGAGAAGCCCAAGGGTGTAGTGGTGACTGGAGTATAATCCAAAATTTTTTTTTAGCCTGCCATAAAAAACAGGGCGGGCCGTGGACTGACCACACTACAGGAGAAATGAATTTATCAGGTAAGCATAAATTTTGTTTTCTCCTGTTAAGTGTGGTCAGTCCACGGGTCATCATTACTTCTGGGATACCAATACCAAAGCAAAAGTACACGGATGACGGGAGGGACAGGCAGGCTCTTTATACGGAGGGAACCACTGCCTGAAGAACCTTTCTCCCAAAAACAGCCTCCGAAGAAGCAAAAGTGTCAAATTTGTAAAATTTGGAAAAAGTATGAAGAGAAGACCAAGTTGCAGCCTTGCAAATCTGTTCAACAGAAGCCTCATTCTTAAAGGCCCAAGTGGAAGCCACAGCTCTAGTAGAATGAGCTGTAATTCTTTCAGGAGGCTGCTGTCCAGCAGTCTCATAGGCTAATCGTATTATGCTACGAAGCCAAAAAGAGAGAGAGGTAGCCGAAGCTTTTTGACCTCTCCTCTGGCCAGAATAAACGACAAACAGGGAAGACGTTTGACGAAACTCCTTAGTTGCCTGTAGATAAAATTTCAGGGCACGGACTACATCTAGATTGTGTAGCAGACGTTCCTTCTTCGAGGAAGGATTAGGACACAAAGATGGAACAACAATCTCTTGATTGATATTCCTGTTAGTGACCACCTTAGGTAGGAACCCAGGTTTAGTACGCAGAACTACCTTGTCTGAATGAAAAATCAGATAAGGAGAATCACAATGTAAGGCAGATAACTCAGAGACTCTTCGAGCCGAGGAAATAGCCATTAAAAACAGAACTTTCCAAGATAACAACTTGATATCAATGGAATGAAGGGGTTCAAACGGAACACCCTGTAAAACATTAAGAACTAAGTTCAAACTCCATGGCGGAGCAACAGTTTTAAACACAGGCTTGATCCTAGCTAAAGCCTGACAAAAAGCTTGAACGTCCGGAACTTCTGACAGACGTTTGCGTAAAAGAATGGACAGAGCTGAAATCTGTCCCTTTAAAGAACTAGCGGATAACCCCTTTTCTAAACCTTCTTGTAGAATAGACAATATCCTTGGAATCCTAACCTTACTCCATGAGTAACTCTTGGATTCGCACCAATATAAGTATTTACACCATATTTTATGGTAAATCCTTCTGGTAACAGGCTTCCTAGCCTGTATTAAGGTATCAATAACTGGCTCAGAAAACCCACGTTTTGATAAAATCAAGCGTTCAATTTCCAAGCAGTCAGCTTCAGAGAAGTTAGATTTTGATGTTTGAATGGACCCTGAATCAGAAGGTCCTGTTTCAGAGGTAGAGACCAAGGCGGACAGGATGACATGTCCACTAGATCTGCATACCAAGTCCTGCGTGGCCATGCAGGTGCTATTAGAATCACTGATGCTCTCTCCTGTTTGATTCTGGCAATCAATCGAGGAAGCATCGGGAAGGGTGGAAACACATAAGCCATCCCGAAGGTCCAAGGTGCTGTCAAAGCATCTATCAGAACCGCTCCCGGATCCCTGGATCTGGACCCGTAGCGAGGAAGCTTGGCGTTCTGACGAGACGCCATGAGATCTATCTCTGGTTTGCCCCAACGTCGAAGTATCTGGGCAAAGACCTCCGGATGAAGTTCCCACTCCCCCGGATGAAAAGTCTGACGACTTAAGAAATCCGCCTCCCAGTTCTCCACTCCCGGGATGTGGATTGCAGACAGGTGGCAAGAGTGAGACTCTGCCCAGCGAATTATCTTTGATACTTCCATCATTGCTAGGGAGCTTATTGTCCCTCCCTGATGGTTGATGTAAGCTACAGTCGTGATGTTGTCCGACTGAAACCTGATGAACCCCCGAGTTGTTAACTGGGGCCAAGCCAGAAGGGCATTGAGAACTGCTCTCAATTCCAGAATGTTTATTGGAAGGAGACTCTCCTCCTGATTCCATAGTCCCTGAGCCTTCAGAGAATTCCAGACAGCGCCCCAACCTAGTAGGCTGGCGTCTGTTGTTACAATTGTCCAGTCTGGCCTGCTGAATGGCATCCCCCTGGACAGGTGTGGCCGATAAAGCCACCATAGAAGAGAATTTCTGGTCTCTTGATTCAGATTCAGAGTGGGGGACAAATCTGAGTAATCCCCATTCCACTGACTTAGCATGCACAATTGCAGCGGTCTGAGATGTAGGCGTGCAAAAGGTACTACGTCCATTGCCGCTACCATTAAGCCGATTACCTCCATGCATTGAGCTACTGACGGGTGTTGAATGGAATGAAGGACACGGCATGCATTTTGAAGCTTTGTTAACCTGTCTTCTGTCAGGTAAATCTTCATTTCTACAGAATCTATCAGAGTCCCCAAGAAGGGAACTCTTGTGAGTGGAAAGAGAGAACTCTTCTTTTCGTTCACCTTCCATCCATGCGACTTAGAAATGCCAGGTACTAACTCTGTATGAGACTTGGCAGTTTGAAAGCTTGAAGCTTGTATCAGAATGTCGTCTAGGTACGGAGCTACCGAAATTCCTCGCGGTCTTAGTACCGCCAGAAGAGTACCCAGAACCTTTGTGAAGATTTTTAGAGCCGTAGCCAGTCCGAATGGAAGAGCTACAAACTGGTAATGCCTGTCTAGAAAGGCAAACCTTAGATACCGGTAATGATTTCTGTGAATCGGTATGTGAAGGTAAGCATCCTTTAAATCCACTGTGGTCATGTACTGACCCTCTTGGATCATGGGCAAAATTGTTCGAATCGTTTCCATCTTGAACGATGGAACTCTTAGGAATTTGTTTAGGATCTTTAAATCCAAGATTGGCCCTGAAAGTTCCCTCTTTTTTGGGAACTACAAACAGATTTGAGTAAAACCCTTGTCCTTGTTCCGACCCGCGGAACTGGATGGATCACTCCCATTAATAAAAGATCTTGTACGCAGCGTAGGAACGCTTTCTTTCTTTATTTGGTTTGTTGATAACCTTGACAGATGAAATCTCCCTCTTGGGGGAGAGGATTTGAAGTCCAGAAGGTATCCCTGAGATATGATCTCTAACGCCCAGGTATCCTGAACATCTCTTGCCCAAGCCTGGGCGAAGAGAGAAAGTCTGCCCCCTACTAGATCCGGTCCCGGATCGGGGGCCCTCGATTCATGCTGTCTTAGGGGCAGCAGCAGGTTTCCTGGCCTGCTTGCCCTTGTTCCAGGACTGGTTAGGTTTCCAGCCTTGTCTGTAGCGAGCAACAGCTCCTTCCTGTTTTGGTGCAGAGGAGGTTGATGCTGCTCCTGCTTTGAAATTACGAAAGGAACGAAAATTAGACTGTCTAGCCCTAGGTTTGGCTTTGTCCTGAGGCAGGGCATGGCCTTTACCTCCTGTAATGTCAGCGATAATCTCCTTCAACCCGGGCCCGAATAAGGTTTGCCCTTTGAAAGGTATATTAAGCAATTAAGATTTAGAAGTAACATCAGCTGACCAGGATTTTAGCCACAGTGCTAAACTTTACAAATATATTATATCAAATATGATGGAATATTAATAAATCTCAAACAGTGCCTCCAATTATTATGTCAGTATATTTATGAAAATCTTAGTAGTGCTATCCAAATAATATATCAGCTTATGGCAGGGTTATAACCAATACAAATGATAATTTTCCTAAAAATAGATACCCTTAATCAACATGCACCTACTAGAAACAATAAAAACAAAATTTATGCTTACCTGATAAATTCATTTCTCCTGTAGTGTGGTCAGTCCACGGGTCATCATTACTTCTGGGAATATTATCTCCTCCCCTACAGGAAGTGCAAGAGGATTCACCCAGCAGAGCTGCTATATAGCTCCTCCCCTCTACGTCACCTCCAGTCATTCGACCAAAGGACCAACGAGAAAGGAGAAGCCCAAGGGTGTAGTGGTGACTGGAGTATAATCCAAAAATTTTTTTTTAGCCTGCCATAAAAAACAGGGCGGGCCGTGGACTGACCACACTACAGGAGAAATGAATTTATCAGGTAAGCATAAATTTTGTTTTCTCCTGTTAAGTGTGGTCAGTCCACGGGTCATCATTACTTCTGGGATACCAATACCAAAGCAAAAGTACACGGATGACGGGAAGGACAGGCAGGCTCTTTATACGGAGGGAACCACTGCCTGAAGAACCTTTCTCCCAAAAACAGCCTCCGAAGAAGCAAAAGTGTCAAATTTGTAAAATTTGGAAAAAGTATGAAGAGAAGACCAAGTTGCAGCCTTGCAAATCTGTTCAACAGAAGCCTCATTCTTAAAGGCCCAAGTGGAAGCCACAGCTCTAGTAGAATGAGCTGTAATTCTTTCAGGAGGCTGCTGTCCAGCAGTCTCATAGGCTAATCGTATTATGCTACGAAGCCAAAAAGAGAGAGAGGTAGCCGAAGCTTTTTGACCTCTCCTCTGGCCAGAATAAACGACAAACAGGGAAGACGTTTGACGAACTCCTTAGTTGCCTGTAGATAAAATTTCAGGGCACGGACTACATCTAGATTGTGTAGCAGACGTTCCTTCTTCGAGGAAGGATTAGGACACAAAGATGGAACAACAATCTCTTGATTGATATTCCTGTTAGTGACCACCTTAGGTAGGAACCCAGGTTTAGTACGCAGAACTACCTTGTCTGAATGAAAAATCAGATAAGGAGAATCACAATGTAAGGCAGATAACTCAGAGACTCTTCGAGCCGAGGAAATAGCCATTAAAAACAGAACTTTCCAAGATAACAACTTGATATCAATGGAATGAAGGGGTTCAAACGGAACACCCTGTAAAACATTAAGAACTAAGTCAAACTCCATGGCGGAGCAACAGTTTTAAACACAGGCTTGATCCTAGCTAAAGCCTGACAAAAAGCTTGAACGTCCGGAACTTCTGACAGACGTTTGTGTAAAAGAATGGACAGAGCTGAAATCTGTCCCTTTAAAGAACTAGCGGATAACCCCTTTTCTAAACCTTCTTGTAGAAAAGACAATATCCTTGGAATCCTAACCTTACTCCATGAGTAACTCCTTGGATTCGCACCAATATAAGTATTTACGCCATATTTTATGGTAAATCCTTCTGGTAACAGGCTTCCTAGCCTGTATTAAGGTATCAATAACTGGCTCAGAAAACCCACGTTTTGATAAAATCAAGCGTTCAATTTCCAAGCAGTCAGCTTCAGAGAAGTTAGATTTTGATGTTTGAATGGACCCTGAATCAGAAGGTCCTGTTTCAGAGGTAGAGACCAAGGCGGACAGGATGACATGTCCACTAGATCTGCATACCAAGTCCTGCGTGGCCATGCAGGTGCTATTAGAATCACTGATGCTCTCTCCTGTTTGATTCTGGCAATCAATCGAGGAAGCATCGGGAAGGGTGGAAACACATAAGCCATCCCGAAGGTCCAAGGTGCTGTCAAAGCATCTATCAGAACCGCTCCCGGATCCCTGGATCTGGACCCGTAGCGAGAAGCTTGGCGTTCTGACGAGACGCCATGAGATCTATCTCTGGTTTGCCCCAACGTCGAAGTATCTGGGCAAAGACCCTCCGGATGAAGTTCCCACTCCCCCGGATGAAAAGTCTGACGACTTAAGAAATCCGCCTCCCAGTTCTCCACTCCCGGGATGTGGATTGCAGAACAGGTGGCAAGAGTGAGACTCTGCCCAGCGAATTATCTTTGATACTTCCATCATGCTAGGGAGCTTATTGTCCCCTCCCTGATGGTTGATGTAAGCTACAGTCGTGATGTTGTCCGACTGAAACCTGATGACCCCCGAGTTGTTAACTGGGGCCAAGCCAGAAGGGCATTGAGAACTGCTCTCAATTCCAGAATGTTTATTGGAAGGAGACTCCTCCTCCTGATTCCATAGTCCCTGAGCCTTCAGAGAATTCCAGACAGCGCCCCAACCTAGTAGGCTGGCGTCTGTTGTTACAATTGTCCAGTCTGGCCTGCTGAGGGCATCCCCCTGGACAGGTGTGGCCGATAAAGCCACCATAGAAGAGAATTTCTGGTCTCTTGATTCAGATTCAGAGTGGGGGACAAATCTGAGTAATCCCCATTCCACTGACTTAGCATGCACAATTGCAGCAGTCTGAGATGTAGGCGTGCAAAAGGTACTACGTCCATTGCCGCTACCATTAAGCCGATTACCTCCATGCATTGAGCTACTGACGGGTGTTGAATGGAATGAAGGACACGGCATGCATTTTGAAGCTTTGTTAACCTGTCTTCTGTCAGGTAAATCTTCATTTCTACAGAATCTATCAGAGTCCCCAAGAAGGGAACTCTTGTGAGTGGAAAGAGAGAACTCTTCTTTTCGTTCACCTTCCATCCATGCGACCTTAGAAATGCCAGTACTAACTCTGTATGAGACTTGGCAGTTTGAAAGCTTGAAGCTTGTATCAGAATGTCGTCTAGGTACGGAGCTACCGAAATTCCTCGCGGTCTTAGTACCGCCAGAAGAGTACCCAGAACCTTTGTGAAGATTTTTGGAGCCGTAGCCAGTCCGAATGGAAGAGCTACAAACTGGTAATGCCTGTCTAGAAAGGCAAACCTTAGATACCGGTAATGATTTCTGTGAATCAGTATGTGAAGGTAAGCATCCTTTAAATCCACTGTGGTCATGTACTGACCCTCTTGGATCATGGGCAAAATTGTTCGAATCGTTTCCATCTTGAACGATGGAACTCTTAGGAATTTGTTTAGGATCTTTAAATCCAAGATTGGCCTGAAAGTTCCCTCTTTTTGGGAACTACAAACAGATTTGAGTAAAACCCTTGTCCTTGTTCCGACCGCGGAACTGGATGGATCACTCCCATTAATAAAAGATCTTGTACGCAGCGTAGGAACGCTTCTTTCTTTATTTAGTTTGTTGATAACCTTGACAGATGAAATCTCCCTCTTGGGGGAGAGGATTTGAAGTCCAGAAGGTATCCCTGAGATATGATCTCTAACGCCCAGGGATCCTGAACATCTCTTGCCCAAGCCGGGGCGAAGAGAGAAAGTCTGCCCCCTACTAGATCCGGTCCCGGATCGGGGGCCCTCGATTCATGCTGATCTTAGGGGCAGCAGCAGGGTTTCCTGGCCTGCTTGCCCTTGTTCCAGGACTGGTTAGGTTTCCAGCCTTGTCTGTAGCGAGCAACAGCTCCTTCCTGTTTTGGTGCAGAGGAGGTTGATGCTGCTCCTGCTTTGAAATTACGAAAGGAACGAAAATTAGACTGTCTAGCCCTAGGTTTGGCTTTGTCCTGAGGCAGGGCATGGCCTTTACCTCCTGTAATGTCAGCGATAATCTCCTTCAACCCGGGCCCGAATAAGGTTTGCCCTTTGGAAAGGTATATTAAGCAATTAGATTTAGAAGTAACATCAGCTGACCAGGATTTTAGCCACAGTGCTCTGCGTGCCTGAATGCAAATCCGGAATTCTTAGCCGTAAGTTTAGTTAAATGTACTACGGCATCTGAAATAAATGAGTTAGCTAACTTAAGGGCTTTAAGTTTGTCTGTAATCTCATCTAGTGTAGATGATTGAAGTGTCTCTTCCAGAGACTCAAACCAAAATGCTGCTGCAGCCGTGACAGGCGCAATACATGCAAGAGGTTGCAATATAAAACCTTGTTGAACAAACATTTTCTTAAGGTAACCCTCTAATTTTTTATCCATTGGATCTGAAAAGGCACAGCTATCCTCCCCCGGGATAGTGGTACGCTTAGCTAAAGTAGAAACTGCTCCCTCCACCTTAGGGACCGTTTGCCATAAGTCCCGTGTGGTGGCGTCTATTGGAAACATCTTTCTAAATATCGGAGGGGGTGAGAACGGCACACCGGGCCTATCCCACTCCTTAGTAATAATTTCAGTAAGTCTCTTAGGTATAGGAAAAACATCAGTACTCGCCGGTACCGCAAAATATTTATCCAACCTACACATTTTCTCTGGTATTGCAACTGTGTTACAATCATTCAGAGCCGCTAACACCTCCCCTAGTAATACACGGAGGTTTTTCCAGCTTAAATTAAAATTTGAAATATCTGAATCCAATCTATTTGGATCAGAAACCGTCACCCACAGAATGAAGTTCTCCGTCCTCATGTTCTGCCGCCTGTGACGCAGTGTCTGACATGGCCCTAATATTATCAGCGCACTCTGTTCTCACCCCAGAGTGATCACGCTTGCCTCTAAGTTCTGGTAATTTAGCCAAAACTTCAGTCATAACAGTAGCCATATCCTGTAATGTGATTTGAAATGGGCCCGCCCAGATGTACTCGGCGCTACAATATCACGCACCTCCCGAGCGGGAGATGCAGGTACTGACACGTGAGGCGAGTTAGTCGGCATAACTCTCCCCTCGTTGTCTGGTGAAATATGTTCAATTTGTACAGATTGACTTTTATTTAAAGTAGCATCAATACAGTTAGTACATAAACTTCTATTGGGCTCCACTTTGGCATTAGCACATATAGCACATGTATCTTCCTCTGAATCAGACATGTTTAACACACTAGCAATTAACTAGCAACTTGGAAATGCTTTCTCAAGTAATTTACAATAATATGAAAACGAACTGTGCCTATAAGAAGCACAGAAAAAATTATGACAGTTGAAAATAATTAAGTTATAGCATCAATCTTTGTCAGAAATATACAATTTTAGCAAAGGATTGTTCCCATTAGCAAAGGATAACTAACCCAGGCAGCAGAAAAAAATACACAAATAAACGTTTTTTATCACAATCAACTACAATCTTCACAGCTCTGCTGTGATGATTACCTCCCTCAAAAAAAGGCTTTGGAGATCCCTGAGTTCTGTAGAGATGAACCGGATCATGCAGGAAGAAAATGAACCTCTGAGTTTTTTTTGATGCGTAGTAAAAGCGCCAAAAATGGCCCCTCCCCCTCACACATAACAGTGAGAGAGATCAGTGAACTGCTTTAATTTAAACAAAAACTATTGCCAAGTGGAAAAAAATAGTGCCCAAAACATTTTTTCACCCAGTACCTCAGAGAAATAAACGTTTTTACATGCCAGCAAAAAATGTTTAACCTCAATAAATTAATTGTTATTTAAAACCTATTGCAAGTCCCTGCAAATTAGGTTAAGGTCTATGCATACAGTATAAATCCAGTGAAGTACCATTCCCCAGAATACTGAAGTGTAAAATATACATACATGACAGCCTGATACCAGCTACATCTACTGCATTTAAGGCTGAGTTTACATTATAACGGTATGGCAGGATTTTCTCATCAATTCCATGTCAGAAAATAACAAACTGCTACATACCTCTTTGCAGATTAATCTGCCGCTGTCCCTGATCTGAAGTTTACCTCTCCTCAGATGGCCGAGAAACAGCAATATGATCTTAACTACTCCGGCTAAAATCATAGAAAAAACTCCGGTAGATTCTTCTTCAAATTCTACCAGAGAATGAATAACACACTCCGGTGCTATTATAAAATAACAAACTTTTGATTGAAGGTAATAAACTAATTAAATCACCACAGTCCTCTCACACATCCTATCTATTCGTTGGGTGCAAGAGAATGACTGGAGGTGACGTAGAGGGGGAGGAGCTATATAGCAGCTCTGCTGGGTGAATCCTCTTGCACTTCCTGTAGGGGAGGAGATAATATTCCCAGAAGTAATGATGACCCGTGGACTGACCACACTTAACAGGAGAAATTAATATAAATACCTGAACTCTTTTATTTAGTTAATATCCATGAACATTTTTGAAATATATTTGCAATAAAAGAAATATGAAATAAATTTATATGCGCTTGAAAAACTATTTAAATATGCTCTGCAAATTCATACACGCTTATCTTAAAAACCAGCCTTATTTACAAATCTTTTAACATCCAAACAATACAATTTTAAACTGTGCTCTTAAGCAATAGGATAATATATATATTCTGCTATTTAACTGCAATTTATCCTAATACAAAATTTACAGTATCAGAACTTGCACAGATGAATTACTTAACTTTAACTTTTCAGATACAGATTTAAACAATATATAGGCTGTGAAATGTAAACTTAAAATCCAAACTATTTCTTTAACTCTGCTACATACAGTAATAATAAATGCTTACTTTAAATGCTTGCATGCAAATAGGCAGGCTAAGGGCTATCTGAAACAATGGCATACAGTTTAAAAGTATAATCTGCTCTTTAAATCTATTAACTGTAAAGGCTATGCATATGACTTATCTTACAATAAAACTTTTGTATACATCATCGAATAAACAGCAATCCAGTTTCCAATGTTTTGCTACAGATCCAATATCACCTCAGAAATTTCAAAATTCGGGGATAATGCATATGGAGTCCAATAGTAGGTGTGTGCTTTAATAATAACCATGGCTAACATTATTGTCTTAATAAGATAAACTTCTAAATAGAGATTAATGCAAAATGCATGCATGTTCAAAGGCAATAAATGATAGCAATATAAAGATAGGGATAGGGAATCTAGTTACAAAAAAACAGATACAAATATATCAATTTGAATGTTTCTATTTTGAATATTGCATAATTCTAATACATTTAAAGAGAGCATTTGAAATACTATTACAAATATAATTATTCGAATTTTAGAATTAGAATATTGCATCATTCGAATTGAATGATTAGAACATTTTAAATTGAATAGTACATTTAAATAAAGCATTATAAATACATTAAATGAATGTTAGAATGTTGTACAAACATTCAAAATTCAAAACGAACGAACATGTTAAAATTTGTTTAATTTTCTGAATGTTGCAAAACATTGCCCATTCCTACATCAGCTGCAGTTGCATGTCTGCGCTTAGCTGGAGGGAGCAGAACTTCTATACGTTCAGCCATATCAGAATGAACAGATTTCCTTAACTTAGGGGATAATTCAACAGGGCCCCTCTGAGGGACCAACATGAGTGGTAGGAGCTCCCTGATCTCCCTGAGCAATATGTAGTGCAAACAACCCCTATCTATGATTAGTGATGTTGCGAAACAGTTCGCCGGAGACAGTTCCCGGCGATCTTAGCTTGTTCGCGTTCGCTGCGGCGGGCGAACATATGCGATCGTCATCATTGAGGAAACTTTAACCCTGTATCACACAGTCTGCAGACACATTTCAGCCAATCAGCAGCAGACATTCCCTTACAGACCCTCCCAGCTCCTGGGCAGAAGCCATTTTAGATTCATTACGATCCTGCATTCTTAGTGAGAGGAGGTTTAGTGCTGCTGCTGTTTATTTTATAGGGAAATTGATAGCTAGGCTAGTGTATTCAGTGTCCACTACAGTCCTGAAGGACTCATCTAATCTCTGCTATAAGGACAGCACCCCAAAAAGCCCTTTTTAGGGCTAGAACTTCAGTCTTTTTTTTTTTTTTTTTGTAATCTAATTGCATTTGCCTGCCTGTCAGCTTGTGTGTGAGGCTCACAGCATATACTGTGATTAATTGCTCTGTGCCACCACTGATATCTGGTGTAACATTAGTATAATTTTTTTTAAAAAAAAACTTTTACATCAGTTTGCTAGTGTAATCTAATTTCATTTTCCATCAGACCTGTGTGTCAGGCCCACAGCATATACTGTGCCACCACTGATATCTGGTGTAACATTAGTGTAAATTTAAACAAAAAAAAACTTTTACATCAGTCTGCTACTGCTAGTGTTATTTAATTTTATTTGCCAGGCCAGCCTGTCACTAGTGCCAGCCTGTGTGTCAGGCTCCCAGCATATACTGTGCCTTCTTCCATCCTCAGTGCCACCACTCCTATCTGTTGTAACATTAGTGTAATTTTTAAAAAAAAAATGTTTTACTTCAGTCTGCTAGTGTTATTTAATTGCAGTTGCCTGCCTGCCAACGTGTGTGCCAGGCCCACTTTCCAACTAGTGCCACCAATCATATTTGTTATAACAGTAGTGTAAATATTAAAAAAAAAAAAAATTTTGACCGTGAAACATTAGTCTGCTAGTGTAATCTAATTGAAGTTGCCTGCCTGCCAGCGTGTGTGCCAGGCCCACTTGCCAAGTTAGTGGCACCACTCATATTTGTTGTAACAGTAGTGTAAATACTTAAAAAAAAAAAACTTTTTTGACTGTGAAACATCAGTCAGCTAGTGCAATCTAATTGCAGTTGCCTGCCTGCCAGGATGTTTGCCAGGCCCACTTGCCAACTAGTGCCACCACTCATATTTGTTATAACAGTAGTGTAAATATTTAAAAAAAAACTTTTTTGACTGTGAAACATCAGTCTGCTATTGTAATCTAATTGAAGTTGCCTGCCAGCGTGTGTGCCAGGCCCACTTGCCAAGTTAGTGGCACCTGGCACTCATATTTTTTGTAACAGTAGTGTAAATATTTATAAAAAAACTTTTTTGACTGTGAAACATTAGTCTGCTAGTGCAATCGAATTGCAGTTGCCTGCCTGCCAGCGTGTTTGCCAGGCCCACTTGCCAAGTTAGTGGAACCTGGCACTCATATTTTTTGTAACAGTATTGTAAATATTTATAAAAAAAACTTTTCTGACTGTGAAACATCAGTCTGCTAGTGCAATCGAATTGCAGTTGCCTGCCTGCCTGCCTGCCTGCCAGCGTGTGTGCCAGGCCCACTTGCTAACTAGTGCCACCAATCATATTTGTTATAACAGTAGTGTAAATATTTAAAAAAAAAACTTTTTTGACTGTGAAACATCAGCCTGCTATTGTAATCTAATTGAAGTTGCCTGCCTGCCAGCTTGTGTGCCAGGCCCACTTGCCAAGTTAGTGGCACCTGGCACTCATATTTTTTGTAACAGTAGTGTAAATATTTAAAAAAAAACTTTTTTGACTGTGAAACATCAGTCTGCTAGTGCAATCGAATTGCAGTTGCCTGCCAGCGTGTGTGCCAGGCCCACTTGCCAACTAGTGCCACCAATCATATTTGTCATAACAGTAGTGTAAATATTTTTAAAAAAAAAAACTTTTTTGACTGTGAAACATCAGTCTGCTAGTGTAATCTAATTGAAGTTGCCTGCCTGCCAGCGTGTGTGCCAGGCCCACTTGCCAAGTTAGTGGCACCACTCATATTTTT
Organism: Bombina bombina; assembly: GCF_027579735.1. NCBI lineage: Eukaryota > Metazoa > Chordata > Amphibia > Anura > Bombinatoridae > Bombina > Bombina bombina. Next base: position 105,245,973 of record NC_069500.1, on the reverse strand, counting down.
TTTAACAGTAGTGTAAATATTTCATAAAAAAAACTTTTTTGACTGTGAAACATCAGTCAGCTAGTGCAATCTAATTGCAGTTGCCTGCCTGCCAGCGTGTTTGCCAGGCCCACTTGCCAATTCCAAATAGTGCCACCACTCATATTTGTTATAACAGTATTGTAAATATTTAAAAAAAAAAATGTTGACTGTGAAACATCAGTCTGCTATTGTAATCTAATTGAAGTTGCCTGCCTGCCTGCCAGCGTGTGTGCCAGCCCACTTGCCAAGTTAGTGGCACCTGGCACTAATATTTTTTGTAACAGTAGTGTAAATATTTATAAAAAAACTTTTTTGACTGTGAAACATCAGTCTGCTAGTGCAATCGAATTGCAGTTGCCTGCCTGCCAGCGTGTGTGCCAGGCCCACTTGCCAACTCGTGCCACCAATCATATTTGTTATAACAGTAGTGTAAACATTTAAAAAAAAACTTTCTTGACTGTGAAACATCAGTCTGCTAGTGTAATCTAATTGCAGTTGTCTGCCTGCCTGCCAGCGTGTGTGCCAGGCCCACTTGCCAAGTTAGTGCCACCACTCATATTTGTTGTAACAGTAGTGTAAATATTTAAAAAAAAAAAATTTTGACTGTGAAACATCAGTCTGCTACTGCTAGTGTAATCTAATTGCAGTTGCCTGCCAGCGTATGTGCCAGGCCCACTTGCCAACTAGTGCCACCAATCATATTTGTTATAACAGTAGTGTAAATATTTAAAAAAAAAAATACTTTTTTAACTGTGAAACATCAGTCTGCTTGTTTGCAGAGGCTTAGATACAAGATAATCACAGAGGTTAAAAGTATATTATTATAAATGTGTTAGTTATGCAAAACTGGGAAATGGGTAATAAAGGGATTATGTATCTTTTAAAACAATAAAAATTATGGTGTAGACTGTCCCTTTAAACAGGGAGTTTGGTCTGTTACTGTGAAGCGGGCGTAACCCTTACACTACCTGATCGATACAACATCATACCTGATGTTTTATAGCACGTTATTCCAAACAATTTAGGAATGTTAGGTGATTTATGCCCTTTATGGCTTAAAACCAGACTCTGCATCAACTATGTAATTTTCCGTGGGAGTTTTGCCATGGATCCCCCTCCGGCATGCCACAGTCCAGGTGTTAGTCCCCTTGAAACAACTTTTCCATCACTATTGTCGCCAGAAAGAGTCCCTGTTGGTTTTTAAAGTTCGCCTGCCTATTGAAGTCAATGGCGGTTCGCCCGGTTCGCCAACAGTTGCGGAAGTTCGAGTCCGCCGTTCGCGAACCGAAATTTTTAGGTTCGCGACATCACTATCTATGATTAGAAATATGCTCAGCACTGGCATTCAGTAGAAAGACCCATCCAAGCAGTGTTAATTTCGTCGACTAAAACTAGACTAAAATGACTATAAAACTAAAGAAATCCTGATGACTAAAATACGACTAAAACTAAAATGACATTTTAGTCAAAAGACTATGACTAAAACTAAATCAAAATGACATTTTAGTCAAAAGACTATGACTAAAACTAAATCAAAATTTGCTGACAAAAACATTTTATGCAAGTTGTTGTAATCAATCCATATCTAATTACTGCTCTTTTGTAAAAGTTACAAAACTTAATTTTATTACATTTTAAGATAAATAAAGACATGTTATATGCCACAACAGTTAAATCTGTTAAATCTGTATTGCATGTTCAAACCTTAATATCATAAATAAAAACAGGTTAATAAACCTTTACTCCAGGAGTATATAATGAGTTTGGAAGTTCTAGAGCAGTGCTAATTTCGTTGACGAAACTTTTTCGAATCTGTGAACAATCAATTGATTCTTCCTATAGAAATAAGCATAACCCACAAGTATGGGTTTAAGTTATGCTGTGCCTGTGCTAGCTGCAGAAACTTTTTTGTTGTGTTGAGTTACTTGATACTTGTTTTAATTATTAACAGATAACTGTTAAAGGTTTTATATTGGGTAATATGTTCAATTTAGCTAATACAGTTTACAGTTTTATTTTTTTATATTTTAATGTTGCACTTCTGTTTTTTTATGAAACTTGGTTTTATTTAATTGTAAGTTTAATAAAGATGTTACATATCACAACGGCTAAATCTGTGTCTGTATTGCATGTTTAAACGTTAATACCATAAATATTAACAGGTATTATGTTTACTCCTGGAGTATGTAATCAGTTTGCAAATGATAGAGAAATGCTTTAATAATGCATTACACTTTAACTAAACCCCTTAGATTTTAGTTGACTAAAATCTACTGGGATTTAGTCGACTAAAATCTACTGAAAATTCAGTCGACTAAAACTAGACTAAAACTAAAACAATTCAGATGACTAAAATACGACTAAAACTAAAATGGGATTTTAGTCAAAAGACTAAAACTAAGACTAAATTGAAACTTGCCGTCAAAATTAACACTGCATCCAAGGAAGTGCAAGCACAGGGATATCCAAGGAGCAGCACACAGTAAACCAGCAGATTGGTTGATAAATCTACAGTTGTAATCAAAATTATTCAACCCCCATTGCAAATCAAGTTTATTGTCAAAATGTGCAGACTTTCAGCTCTTTGCAATGAACAAATCAAACAAAAGCAATTGAAATAGCTCAACACAACAAATGCTTCAAGTGGTTTCCCCAAATTCAACTGAAAAGGCAACTTTTAATGAATTCTGCAGTCTCAAAATTATTCAAACCCCTGAGCAGAATCCTTCACAACAGCACAAATATGCAAAACAGGTGTTGTCTCAAGCACACCTGATGCAACTAATCAAGGACTTCATTAGTTGCACCAGGTGTGCTTGAGCTAGAACACATGAAATACTTGAACTGGCTAAGGGTTTGTTGAGTGTCACGTTTGACTCCAAGTTATAAATATGGTTAAGTCAAAAGAATGGTCCAAAAAGTTAAGAGAAGATATTACCGCCCTTCACAAACAAGGAACAGGATACAATAGAGAAGGCACTGAATGTTCCTAAAGAAACAGTTGAAAGCATAGTTCACAAGTTAAAAGAACAGTCGTTACACTACCTGGATGGGGCAGAAAAGGAAGCTATCAATAACTGCAACTAGATTTCTGAAAAAGGCCTGCAGCAAGACATGGTGGCAACAGGCACTGTGGTTTCAGTTTGCACAGTAAGGCGTGTACTAAACAGCAAAAGGTTTTTCATGCCAGAACTCCAAGACCTACACCACTACTGACCCAAAAGCACAAGAAAAGTCATCTCCAATATGCTCAAAATCATATACATAAGCCTCAGAAGTTTTGAGATTCTGTTCTGTGAAGTGATGAAAATTGCAGCATGTGGAAGGCAAGATGGATTTATTGAAGTATCAGGAAATCCTAGGAGAAAATGTCTGTGAGGAAGAGGAAAGTTGGGTGTCATTGGACCTTCTAACAGGACAACAGGAAACCACTTGAAACATTCGTTGCGTTGAGCTATTTCAATTGTTTTTGTTTGATTTGTTCATTGCAAACAGCTGAAAGTCTGTTTTTTAAATTTTGACAATAAACCTGATTTACAATGGCGGTTGAATAATTTTGATTACAACCATATATATTTCCCCTGAGGGGACTGTGACATCTCCACTTGGAGAATGTTTCTCACTTTCCACCCTGAACTCCTGTCTAGATGTGTTTTCCATGAGGCACTATTAAGGGGAAAATAATTCTCAGTTCGGATAGAGAATACTTATCAATGACGGGAAGACTGGAACACTTTAAAGTTTTTAGTTTCTCTTGCCAGAAGCAAAAACCTCAACTGAAACTGGTAAGGGAGTGCGGGAGATCATTCTGGAATTTAGGGGTGGTGTTTCCCTCCTTTGGATGATAGGAATTATATCCCACATGCGATCATCAGATGAAAGAAAGTATAAATACTTGATGTACTCTACTCATCAAATAACTGTTTTGTTAACTATAGCATTTAGCAATACGATACAGCTTTGGCTTATTGTATAGTAGCATACTCCGAGATCAATGTTTGCATATCCCCAAGGTGCAATCTTTTGTATCCTCCAAAAGTAATTTAAACTCTCAAACTAAACTTCTCTTGGAAACCAATCCTGACATACAAGGTGGGTCTTTTGGTTATACTGGGTGTAAACAAAAAAAACAGCTGTTGACATATACTGAAATACAGCATTGGCCTATAGGGCAGAAGATTAAAGGAAACAAGCGCCTAACGGTTCGTTTTCTCAGGTACTGGATAAGACACCCTAGGTGTTATGCTGAGTGTATTTGGACATGATCCGCCACAGTATAACCTGGTGGTTGTTGAATGTCCTGAATACGGGAACACCAAGTAAGTTATCTTATCAAACTTGACCACCAATATTTGACACATGAGTGCTGATATTCTAGTCCAAGTTAAGCCTTGGACGATTCTTGTATACAATTTGTTATATACAATATTTTGGAACATTCTGGACTAGATTACGAGTGGAGCGCTATTTATCGATCCCGCTCATGCATTAACTTTTTGCACGCTGTCGGGGTACCGTGAGTATTATAAGTTGAAATTTAAAAAGTTTTTGCTTGCTCGCTACCCAACACAAAAAGCCAAAGTTATAATTTCGCAACTGAGTTAACTTATGCCCACTGTAACATATCTCAGCCTAATGTCACTATCCCTTTAAGACTTCCTTCTCTGACTGCTGCATTTGGGCATTATTTACATTCAGCTTGCTTGCCTGCCTGATTAATCATTCATGCACCTTATTACCTCAGCCTCTTTTTAAGCCTTCTCAGGTCTAATGTGCTTTGCATTAACTTTGAAGTTGTGATCCTGAACAACTGAGATCTGTGACTGTTACCTGCATGAATTTACCAACTATTCCAAGATACAGCATTTTCTATTACCTATGCTAAATATCATCAAACCGCAAGTATCAAAAATAATCCCATTCTGTTTCCTGGACACAGCTACTTAACAAACTCTGAACTTTATTATAAATCAAGTATGCTTTTGCTTATCATCACTCTCTAATTACAATAACATCATCTTACTCAGAACTTTATAACTATTTATCTGCTTCTAGTTGTCATTGCTGAAATATCCTGCAACAAACCTATGTTTGCATATATATGCTCAAACAGTAATTAATGCCTGAGACTTGTAACTTGTCCATCACTTGTGCAACTCTGATTATACTGATATACAGCTCTACATAATATTATGAACTGTGAACCTGCAACAAACCTTGGTTTGCATATATATACACAAACAGTAATTAATGCCTAAGACTTACAACTTGTCTCATTTGTGTTACTCTGCTTATACTGATATACAGTTCTACATAATATTATTAACTGTGAACCTGTAACAAACCTTGGTTTGCATATATATGCACAAACAGTAATTAATGCCTAATACTTACAACTTGTCTCATTTGTGTTACTCTGCTTATACTGATATACAGCTCTACAAAATATTATGAACTGTGAACCTGCAACAAACCTTGGTTTGCACATATATGCACAAAACAGTAATTAATGCCTAAGACTTGCAACTTGTTTATCACTTGTGCTTAACTCTGACATACAACCTTATATAATATTATATACTGTGAACCTGCAACAAACCTTAGTTTGCATCTAAGTGTCAAACTTCAACCTGTTTACTCTGAAGCCTGTACATTCCACATTGCTATATATTTCTCTCATTGAATCCTGCAGCTACTCCTGTTAACTAATTATAACTTACAGTGAAGCCAGAATATATTGTATACAAATAATTGCACTCTCCATTAATTCTTCAATAACTTCTAGCAACTATGAATCACAGAATTTCATCTATCCACATCCAGGATACTCTTCCCCGGGTCAGGGGTCGGTGTCTCCAAATCCCTACCACTGCCCCGAGGGTCTGTGTTCTGAGCGCATGTACACCAGATCACAACACCTACATAGATTTCAACAGAGTGCGAAGAGCTGGAAAAAAAAACTCCAATCAAGTCGCACAAACCCAATCACGTTCAGCAAATGGCGCTAACCCGGCATGAAATATTAATATTTCACATTCCAAAGTTATTCACATAGATTAATATGCTACATTTATTCATAAAGAAATATTTATATATACACTTAGGGTTCCATTACATTTAGGTTTACGAGAGCCAGGTTCCTGCTGTTGCTTAAGTGTAAGGGAAGATCACACTAAATACTTGCCACTTTAGCCTATAGAAGCTGTTGTTTTTTTTCTCTGTTTTTTGATACTGCATACAAATATTCTGTATTTTCTGGTTATATTCTAATAAAGAGACTAAGAAATGTATTTATTCTGGGGACTTTTTAAGGATAATCTCCCCTTCCTCAGACCAGGTCCTTGAAAAATAGCCACAATAAAGGAATACTGAAGTTTGTCTGAAACTCAGCGAGTACGGTCTGTATACTTTCTATTTATCGACCCTACCGGCACCCTGGTTGTTGTCATTTTTGGTTAGTGAAAGTGCAGTTCCTACCATTTCTGTATATATATAAATATATATACTAGTGGTGAAGTCCGTGTACACGGGCGATTGAGCGTTCCTACCCATGCTCCTGTCCGGCCACGGCCCCACCGCTGAATACGCACCGTCCGAGCTCACGCCCGGCCACGTCTCATCACACCTGACCATGCCCATGTCACAGACCCGTCTCGCCCCCGTCGTGTGCAACTGACGACAGCAACGGACACGTTACAAAAACGTTTATAGTGTGTATATATATATATATATATAAAAAAAATATTTATGAATACATTAATATTTCATGTCGGGTTAGCGCTCTTGAAATAATGAGACTAGGCTTGCGCGTGAGTAAGGGTATCCCCCCCTTTTCGTGCTCCATTGAAGTCTATGGGGGAATACGTTAATGCGGTCACGATATGGCTTTTTGCACACATTGGGTTAGCGCTCATGCGAAAACCTTTCCACTTGTAATACCACTCTCTACCCGACATGCGGAGAAAGCCTCCATCTAGCGAAGTTAACGCACAAGCAGAAAACACAAACTAGCCACTCGTAATCTAGCCCCAAGGCAGTATATTAGGCAGGCCTAAGACTGATCCAAATGGCATAGAACCTGCCCCTCTTAGCAGCTCCAAGAAAAATCCTCATAAAATAGGGGACTTAGAGATACGTATATGTGCTTTATAAAAAATGTTATATTTATTTATTTATATATATACTTAGTCCTAAAGCCCGTGTACACGGGCCAATTTTTTGGCAAGTACAGCGGTCCCAACCCCTTGCTCTCTCCCCCTCTTTTGCTGTCTCTTTCCCTCTCCTTTTGCTCTCTCTCTCCCCCTCTTTTGCTCTCTCTCTTCCCCCCTCTCTTTTGCACACTCTCCCCCTCTCTTTTGTGCATTCTCCCCCCTCTCTTTTGTGCACTCTCCCCCTCTCTCTTTTGCTGTCTCTCTCCCCCCTCTCTCTTTGTGCTGTCTCTCTCCTCCCTCTCTCTTTTGCTGTCTCTCCCCATCTCTCTTTTGCTGACTCCCTTCCCAGTCTCTCTTTTGCTCTCTCTCCCCGTCTCTCTTTTTGCTCTCTCCTCTCCCCCTCTCTTTTGCGCACTCTCCCCCCCTCTCTTTTGCGGCACCTCTCCCCCCTCTCTTTTGGGCTCTCTCACCCCTCTCTTTTGCCGCACTTCTCCCCCTCTCTTTTGTGCACTCTCCCCCCTCTCTTTTGTGCACTCTCCCCCCCTCTCTTTTGCGCACTCTCCCCCTCTCTTTTTTGCACTCTCCCCCTCTCTTTTGCGCACTCTCCCCTCTCTCTTTTGTGCACTCTCCCCCTTCTCTTTTGTGCACTCTCCCCCCTCTCTTTTGTGCACTCTCCCCCCCTCTCTTTTTTGCTGTCTCTCTCCCCCTCTCTCTTTTGCTGTCTCTCTCCCCCTCTCTCTTTTTCTGTCTCTCTCACCCTCTCTCTTTTGCTGTCTCTCTCCCCATCTCTCTTTTGCTGTCTCTCTCCCCCCTCTCTTTTGCGCACTCTCCCCCCTCGCTTTTGCGCACTCTCCCCCTCTCTTTTGCTGTCTCTCTCTCCCCCTCTCTATTTTGGTTGTCTCTCTCCCCATCTCTCTTTTGCTGTCTCTCTCCCCATCTCTCTTTGCTGTCTCTCTCCACCTCTTTTTATCTCTCTCTCTCCCCTCTCTTTTGCTCTCTCTCTCACCCTCTCTTTTGCTCTCTCTCCCCCTCTCTTTTGCGCACTCTCCCCCCTCTCTTTTGCTGTCTCTCTCCCCCTCTCTCTTTTGCTGTCTCTCTCTTTTGCTGTCTCTCTCCCCCTCTCTCTTTTGCTGTCTCTTTTCCCATCTCTCTTTTGCTGTCTCTCTCCCCCTCTCTCTTTTGTTGTCTCTTTTCCCATATCTCTTCTGCTCTCTTTATCCCCATCTTTAGAGATCTCTGTCTCAGGCCGGCATCTAGCCCCGCCCGGACCCGCCCAGCCCAGCACGCGTCACGCCCAGCCCCAGCCGTGTCACGCCCAGCCCCGCTCACGTCCGGCCCCGCCCGACTCCGCCCACGTCACGCCCACCGGCCACGCTCACTCCACCACTCGACACACCAGGTCAGTTGGAAGGCCAAGTGTGTTTGTCCTCGGGCCGCAGTCTCTACCGCGCATGACAGCTTCAGACAAACACACTTGGCCTTTTATTATATAGGTTATATATATATATATATATATATAATTTTATTTTTCATTAATTGTGATTGTTTAAAGCAGGGATGGGGAACCTTGGCACTCCTGATATTTCAGAACTACATTACCCATGATGCTTATGCACTCTGAAATCCAGTTGAGCATCCTTGGAAAGGTAGTTATGAAAACATCTGGAGGGCCGAGGTTCCCCATCCCTGGTTTAAAGGGACAATATACGCTCCCGCCCGGCTACGTCTCATCACACCTGACCATGCCCATGTCACAGACCCGTCTCGCCCCCGTCGTGTGCAACTGACGACTGCGACGGACACGTTACAAAAACGTTTTATAGTGTGTATATATATATATAAAAAAAATATTTATGAATACATTAATATTTCATGTCGGGTTAGCGCTCTTGAAATAATGAGACTAGGCTTGCGCGTGAGTAAGGGTATCCCCCCCTTTTCGTGCTCCATTGAAGTCTATGGGGAATACGTTAATGCGGTCACGATATGGCTTTTTGCACACATTGGGTTAGCGCTCATGCGAAAACTTTCCACTTGTAATACACTCTCTACCCGACATGCGGAGAAAGCCTCCATCTAGCGAAGTTAACGCACAAGCAGAAACACAAACTACCACTCGTAATCTAGCCCCAAGGCAGTATATTAGGCAGGCCTAAGACTGATCCAAATGGCATAGAACCTGCCCTCTTAGCAGCTCCAAAAAAATCCTCATAAATAGGGGACTTAGAGATACGTATATGTGCTTTATAAAAAATGTATATATTATTTATTTATATATATATACTAGTCCTAAAGCCTGTGTACACGGGCCAATTTTTGGCAGTACAGCGGTCCCACCCCTTGCTCTCTCCCCCTCTTTTGCTGTCTCTTTCCCTCTCTTTTGCTCTCTCTTTCCCTCTCTTTTGCTCTCTCTCTCCCCCTCTTTTGCTCTCTCTCTTCCCCCCTCTCTTTTGCACACTCTCCCCCTCTCTTTTGTGCATTCTCCCCCTCTCTTTTGTGCACTCTCCCCTCTCTCTTTTGCTGTCTCTCTCCCCTCTCTCTTTTGCTGTCTCTCTCCCCCTCTCTCTTTTGCTGTCTCTCCCCATCTCTCTTTTGCTGACTCTCTCCCCGTCTCTCTTTTGCTCTCTCTCCCCGTCTCTTTTGCTCTCTCTCTCTCCCCCTCTCTTTTGTGCACTCTCCCCCCTCTCTTTTGCGCATTCTCCCCCCTCTCTTTTGCACCCCCCTCTCTTTTGCACCCCCCTCTCTTTTGGGCTCTCTCCCCCCTCTCTTATGCGCACTCTCCCCCTCTCTTTTGTGCACTCTCCCCCCTCTCTTTTGCGCACTCTCCCCCCTCTCTTTTTTGCACTCTCCCCCTCTCTTTTGCGCACTCTCCCCCTCTCTTTTGCGCACTCTCCCCTCTCTCTTTTGTGCACTCTCCCCCCTCTCTTTTGTGCACTCTCCCCCTCTCTCTTTTGCTGTCTCTCTCCCCCTCTTCTTTTTCTGTCTCTCTCCCCCTCTCTCTTTTGCTGTCTCTCTCCCCATCTCTCTTTTGCTGTCTCTCTCCCCCTCTCTTTTGCGCACTCTCCCCCCTCGCTTTTGTGCACTCTCCCCCTCTCTTTTGCTGTCTCTCTCCCCTTCTCTATTTTGTTGTCTCTCTCCCCATCTCTCTTTTGCTGTCTCTCTCCCCATCTCTCTTTTGCTGTCTCTCTCCCCCTCTTTTTATCTCTCTCTTCCCCTCTCTTTTGCTCTCTCTCTCACCCTCTCTTTTGCTCTCTCTCCCCCTCTCTTTTGCGCACTCTCCCCCTCTCTTTTGCTGTCTCTCTCCCCCCTCTCTTTTGCTGTCTCTCTCTTTTGCTGTCTCTCTCCCCCTCTCTCTTTTGCTGTCTCTTTTCCCATCTCTCTTTTGCTGTCTCTCTCCCCCTCTCTCTTTTGTTGTCTCTTTTCCCATATCTCTTTCGCTGTCTCTCCCTCCCTCTCTCTTTTGCTGACTCTCTCTCCCTCTCTCTTTTGCTGTTTCTCACTCACTCTCTCTATCCCCCCTCTTCTGCTCTCTTTATCCCCATCTTTAGAGATCTCTGTCTCAGGCCGGGATCTAGCCCCGCCCGGACCTGCCCAGCCCAGCACGCGTCACGCCCAGCCCCAGCCGTGTCACGCCCAGCCCCGCTCACGTCCGGCCCCGCCCAACTCCACCCACGTCACGCCCACCGGCCACGCTCACTCCACCACTCGACACACCAGGTCAGTTGGAAGGCCAAGTGTGTTTGTCCTCGGGCCGCAGTCTCTACCGCGCATGACAGCTTCAGACAAACACACTTGGCCTTTTATTATATAGGTTATATATATATATATATATATATAATTTTATTTTTCATTAATTGTGATTGTTTAAAGCAGGGATGGGAACCTTGGCACTCCTGATATTTCAGAAACTACATTACCCATGATGCTTATGCACTCTGAAATCCAGTTGAGCATCATTGGAAAGGTAGTTATGAAACATCTGGAGGGCCGAGGTTCCCCATCCCTGGTTTAAAGGGACAATATACTAAAGAAAGCAGCAGATAAGATTTAATTATATTTAAAACTGATGCAGGAACATGCTTTAAAAAGCAGTGGTCTCTCTCCCATCCCAACAAGGAGAATACATTTTTCTAGGAATATAAGTTACAAAGGATGGAGGCGGCGCCAAAAAAAGGCTATCTGGCACTCAAACAATTAATTTCTATGAAAAACTTATAAGTTTCAGGTTCAAAAATTATTAATAGGTCAGTTTAGGAGAGAAGGCTCTAAATTACTCACAATGGATTGGCAGCTAACAATATATATATCTATACAATTGGACCTTAGGATCTGGTTTGAATTATTTATATTTCTTTATGTTAACTCAGACCAATATATTAAATTATTGATTCCTAAAAAATGCAAGGTGCTGCAGGTTCGAATATCGGAAAACAATTTTTATTACAAATTTACAGATAAATTCATATAAGTTGATGTGGGTTCAAAAATATATATAAAAACATTCACTAAAATACTAAGACACCGGTGCCCAATAATTCTTAAAAATGTAAATAATAAGACCTATTAGAGTCAGATCAGCAGGCTAAAAACAAACATTAGATAAATTATTACAACACTATAATCATCCATTCGCTGTGGAGCGGATTATCTACTAAAAAACTTTTAACAAAGACCAATTCTAATACTCAGTTCAAATACTTGATATTGGCTACAATTAAATGAAACTCAAGACGAGCTGTTATACAAATGACCGGATTGAACAAAATATGTGGTGGCCACTTCTGCTAATTGACACAGTTCTTTGTGTGTTAGGACACTATTGAGAGTCTGTATTAAAATGATGTGAGCATACTCGTATATGCGGTGTTGTCTGGCAATCTCCGTAAGGGCTTGAAAGTCTCTTAAGCCGCCTCCATCCTTTGTAACTTATATTCCTATAAATTCAATTGCACAACTGTGAGAGGTGCAATTAGGAGGTAGGCAGTTCTGGTATAATTACCGTCGGTCTACACTAACCTTGTAACTTGAGAATACATTTTTCTGATTCCTCTTGTTTACATAGATTTTCTGTGGCCGTTACTGCAATATTGACATTTTTAATATAAGTGGAGGTTTCAACAGGAAAAGCAGCTGTTTAAAATGTCAAAATAAAGGTAAATGAGCTGTTAGTTTGTTAGCAATTTAATACACTCCAGCAAAATAATCATTGTTAACACAATCAAACACAGCAACACAAAAGCGCCAAATAGCCTAGTACGATTTTGACAGTCAGATATATACCCAAAATTAAACAACTCACAAGTGGACAGCACCGCTCAGGTGCTGGGAAGATGTTCTGGAGCTTCCCAGTTTTCTAGCTAACTGATTTAGGGTGGAACTTTAGGAACTTTTGCGCACTCTCCCCCCTCTCTTTTGGGCACTCTCCCCCTCTCTTTTGCTGTCTCTCTCCCCCTCTCTATTTTGTTGTCTCTCTCCCCATCTCTCTTTTGCTGTCTCTCTCCTCATCTCTCTTTTGCTGTCTCTCTCCCCCTCTTTTTCTCTCTCTCTCCCCTCTCTTTTGCTCTCTCTCTCCCCCTCTCTTTTGCTCTTCTCTCCCCCTCTCTTTTGCTCTCTCTCCCCTCTCTTTTGCTCTCTCTCTCCCCTCTCTTTTGCGCACTCTCCCCCCTCTATTTTGCGCACTCTCCCCCTCTCTTTTGCTGTCTCTCTCTTTTGCTGTCTCTCTCCCCCTCTCTCTTTTGCTGTGTCTTTTCCCATCTCTCTTTTGCTGTCTCTCTCCCCCTCTCTCTTTTGCTGTCTCTCTCTCCCTCTCTCTTTTGCTCCTTCTCTCTCCCTCTCTCTTTTGCTGTGTCTCTCTCTCTCTCTTTTGCTGACTCTCTCTCCCTCTCTTTTTTGCTGTTTCTCACTCACTCTCTCTATCCCCCCTCTTCTGCTCTCTTTATCCCCATCTTTAGAGCTCTCTGTCTCGGGCCGGCATCTAGCCCCGTCCGGCCCCGACCAGCCCCGCCCACTTCATGCCCAGCCCCAACCGCGTCACGCCCAGCCCCGCTCACTTCACGTCCGGCCCAGCCCGACTCCGCCCATGTCATTCCCAGCCACGCCCACGTCACACCCGCCGGCCACGCCCACTCCACCACTTGACACACCAGGCCAGTTGGAAGGCCAAGTGTGTTTGTCCTTGCGCCGCAGTCTCTACTGCGCATGACAGCTTCGGACAAACACACTTGGCCTTTTATTATATAGGATATATATATATATATATATATATATATAATTTTATTTTTCATTAATTGTGATTGTTTAAAGCAGGGATGGGGAACCTTGGCACTCCTGATATTTCAGAACTACATTACCCATGATGCTTATGCACTCTGAAATCCAGTTGAGCATCATTGGAAAGGTAGTTATGAAACATCTGGAGGGCCGAGGTTCCCCACCCCTGGTTTAAAGGGACAATATACTAAAGAAAGCAGCAGATAAGAGTTAATTATATTTAAAACTGATGCAGGAACATGCTTTAAAAAGCAGTGGTCTCTCTCCCATCCCAACAAGGAGGATACATTTTTCTGATTCCTCTTGTTTACATAGATTTTCTGTGGCCGTTACTGCAATATTGACATTTTTAATATAAGTGGAGGTTTCAACAGGAAAAGCAGCTGTTTAAAATGTCAAAATAAAGGTAAACGAGCTGTTAGTTTGTTAGCAATTTAATACACTCCAGCAAAATAATCATTGTTAACACAGTCTGAAACACAGCAACACAAAAGCGCCAAATAGCCTAGTATGATTTTTACAGTCAGATATATACCCAAAATTAAACAACTCACAAGTGGACAGCACCGCTCAGGTGCTGGGAAGATGTGCTGGAGCTTCCCAGTTTTCTAGCTAACTGATTTAGGGTGGAACTTGATTGTCTGTGGCTCTCCACCCTACAGAGGCAAGACGTAAATAAAAACATTGCCCAGCACAGTAAAAACGTTGTGTAATAATAGTGTGGAATCATCTCCCGAAGAGCCATAAGGATCCATTAAAGCCTCAAGGACGACCTATTATAGCTGGGATCGAGAGTATGACTGATTCATTGTCAGGGTATATAGATTTATTTTTCCAAAGATTTGTTATTACCCTTCCTTCTTACATTAAAGACTCTTCTGACCGTTTGTCCAAATTGAAGAATATACAAGGAGATGCAGAATGCTGGTGGTTGTCTTGTGATGTTGGAGCCTTATACTCCAACATTGAACACAACTTGGGCATTAGAGCTGTCCGTTATTTTTTTTGGAACAAGATACTTATATGCCCTCTAAATTAAAAGAGTTTATCTTACAACTCATCTCCTTTATTTTGGAGCATAATTATTTCCAGTATCAGGGCAAATATTAGAGGTATTATTAGAGGTACAGCCATGGGCACCAGGTTCGCCTCAAGTTCGCCAATTTGTTTATGGGGGTCTTTGAGGACAAGTACATATATGGTTTGGAATTGTCGGTGAACCTGGTGTTCTATGGCTGGTATATTGACGATCTTCTGTTTGTAATTAAAGGTACAGAGATGCATGTTTGTAATTGTATTACACATCTCAATAATAATAATTTTGGAATTAATTTCTCTCGTAATATACACAGGACACATATTGAGATTTGTCATTCACAGATGAGGGCATTGTTTCTCCCAAAACATTTTTAAAGAATGTTGATTGCAACAGTTTTCTTAATTATGAAAGCAATCACTACAAAAGTTGGAAGGACAATGTCCCATACGGACAGTTTAGGAGGATTCTTAGGAATTGATTATGACAATCAGTCCAGGATTATTTGGTAAAGATTTCTAGAAAAAGGTTATCCTGAATATTTGATAAATAAGGACTTTTTGAGAGTTAAAAATTAAGATAGAGATAGTTATTTCTCTAAGACATAACTAACAAATTTCAGGAAAATAGTAGCCCTCTTTTTTATCACCTTATAGTTACAATTATCGTTAAAAAAATTCTACCAAAACATTGGCCTATTCTAAGCAATGATCCTATTCTGAAAGATTTGATCGGATCAGGGCCTAAAGTAGTGTTTAGAAGGGCACTAACTCTAAAAATGAAATGAGCTCCTAGAAAGATATTTAAAGATAGGCCTGTTGTTGCCAATAAGTTATGTCCTTTGAAAAATGGCACCTATAGGTGCCGTAAGAAACGTTGTGAGATTTGCAAGTATATCACACATGGTGACACTTCTTTTAAATCTACTGTTACAGGTCAACAATTTTTTGTCAACAAGTATTTGACCTGTGAATCAACATTTGTGATATACTTGCTCGACTGCAATTGTGGGGTGCAGTATGTAGGACGTACCTGTAGACGGATTAGAAAAAGATAGGGGGAACACTATCGTAATATCAAAAATAAGACAAAACTACACAGTGTATCTAGACACTGTGTACATTTACATCAAGGTAGTAATAATATCAGGATTACCCCCATTGAACAAGTCCCTAGATCTATTCCAGGTGCTTTCTTAAGATTGAGACGTAGAGAGACATTTTGGATCAACCAATTAAAGACCTTATCCCCAGGGGGACTTAATAGATATGGCTGTGTTCATATAGGGATCACTTTTTTGCATTTTTATAGTTCTTGACTTTTTATTTGTTTACACTTAATTTTAATGTAATGTTTTTTTTTATGGGACCTATGTTGGTGACATTGGCCTCAAATGGGACCTGTGTAGTGTGCTTTTTAAGTCTCATTAGTTATCTATTTAATGAATTAATAATTGGTAGCACATATGTCACTAACATTAGCACTTTCTATAGACTTTATACTTTATTTTATTGTATTGTCCACTATAGTCAAATATATATACAGTATATATATATACATAACAAATAATGGTGCAGTATATCAGCACTGGTATATTAAGTCACAAAAAAAGAGAGAAAAAAACTTGCTCACCTTTTTTGACCTCAAACCTGTGAGGTATGTTTGAAGGGAGTTGTTTTTTCAAGAATTACAATAATTACCACGCACTCCAGGGATATTGAAAGGAAGAAGTACCTCACTACAAACAATTACCCATCTATCTAAACAGATTTAACACAGATAGGGATTAAATTCCCTCCTCGCTTCAAACATACCTCACAGGTTTGAGGTCAAAAAAGGTGAGCACGTTTTTTTCTCTCTTTTTGTGACTTAATATACCAGTGCTGATATACTGCACCATTATTTGTTTTCTGTTTCTCCCTTTTGTGAGCGCTGACTTCTGAAACTCCAATCTTCACACACATATATATATATCACTTTCTTCGCTACATAGTGGACTGTTCCAGGTATAGGAAGCATCCTTCTGGCAGAGCTACCCAGCCGGGGTAGTCGGTATCTGTGAGAGGTGGGCTACAATCACTTGGCAGCTACACAGTTGCAGTCGGCAGGGAGGAAGAAAGACCCTTTTGGCGGAGCTACCCAGTCGGGGTAGCCGGGGTCTGTCTCATTGGCTGGCATCGGTGGAATCTGCTTCTTCCACATGGTTCCTGCTGACAGAGGAGACGTGCCACAGTAGCCGGTAACTGTGGAAGCCAAAATCCTAAGTAGAGTACAGGAGGCGCTGGCCCAGTTGGACGATCCTGGTTATGAACAGGACCAGCTGAAATGGAGGAGCATTGTCCGCCAGCAACTATGGAGAGAGAGGCTTCAACAAGAACAGGACTGTGATGGAAAGGTCCTCCCCACGGATGATAAGAGGTACTAGGTCCGGCGAGACTTGCGAATGCCTTTAATGTGACAGCAGCCCAGGGAGCAATGGCTATCTGACCTAGATAGACTGGTCCAGGCAGAGATGTGGGTAGAGAATGGCTAGCGGGTCCTCTGATGACACGCTATGCAAGCATGGCCATGGCTGGAGGATGGCACCCCACAGAGGGCTTTGGCGGCCCTGGATTACTATTGGAAAAGATGACAGAGGACCCAGAATTTGGGAGCTTGGCGAGACTGAGAGCGGAGGGAATTTGCATTTCCCGAGAAAAGCTGTTGGATCTCTCGGGGGTATCCTGGCTGGTAGCCGATCTCGTATAGTTTATTTTCCAGGAATGGGCACTAGAAAAGGTATACAAGAGGCTGTTAGACCTCGTTCAGCAGCAGGCCACGGATTCTGCACGGAGCTGTGGTGCAGCAGTCTGGGATTCATAGTGGTTGGCCTCCGTGGATCCTGATCAGCAGCCTGGCCCCGAGCTTATGGTCCTGGACAAGGGAGCAACCCCAGAGGAAGTGCTGGCAACAGGGCAGAGAGTCACTGACTTCTGCCTCACATCTAAACCTGTTTCTGCACAGGTTGAGATGGGATGGAGGGATGCATCTACCCGGCAGCTGGTTGAGGAGACAAGGGATGGAGAAATCGTCTCATCCCCAAGCAGCTGATCAGCTTCCAGGGAGCGAAGGTCACCAACCTCTCTCCCCACTAATAGAACCCCTTCCTAGGAGAGGAGACAGTCAGTCTCTCTCCCCAGCGGCAGAGCCAGGTACAGGGAGAGGGGGCAGTCGGTCTCTCTTCCCAGCGGCAGAGTTGTCCCCTTGGAGCGGAGGTAGTCGTCCTCCCTCCCCAGCAACAGAACCTCTTCCCGGGAGAGGAGACAGTCAGTCTCTCTCCCCAGCGGCAGAGCCAGATACAGGTAGAGGAGACAGTTGGTCTCTCTCCCAGTGGCAGAGCCGTCCCCTGGGAGCGGAAATAGTCGTCCTCTCACCCCAGCAACAGAACCCCTTTTCAGGAGAGGAAACCATTGGTCTCTCTCCAGCAGCAGCTCCAGGGAGAGGAGGCAGTTGGCCTCTCTCCCTAGAGGCAGAGACTTCCCCGGGAGCGGAGGTAGTCTGACCTCCCTCCCAAGCAACCAAACCCCTTCCAGGGAGAGGAGACAGCCGGTCTCCCTCCCCAGCAGCAGAACCTCTTCCAGGGAGCGGAGACAGCTGGTCTCCCTCCCCAGCAACAGAACCCCTTCCAGGGAGCAGAGACAGCCGGTCTCCCTCCCCAGTGGCAGAACCCCTTCAAGGGAGAGGAGGAGGCAGACCACTCTCCCCAGTGCCCAAAACCCTTCCAGGGAGCGGAGGTAGCAGACCTCTCTCCCCAGCGGTAGAACCCCTTCCAAGGAGAGGAGGTAGCAGACTTCTCTCTCCAGCGGCAGAACCCCTTCAAGGGAACAGAGACATCCGGACTCCCTCCCCAATGGCAGATCAGTCTCCCAGGGAGTGGAGGCAGCTGGTCTCCCTCCCCAGTGGCAGATACCCTTCCCAGGAAAGGAGACAGTCGGTTTCTCTCCCCAGCAGCTTGGCCTGATCCCTACCCTATAACCGTCCAGGAGGATTTCCCACAGGGGCAGGCTGGAACAGGGGCAGGCTGGATTTCCCACAGGGGGAAGGTGTTGCATTGGGCAAGGGGGATACCCGCTCATGCAGTTGGTACCACAAGTTTGGGCACCCGAGTTTTGCATGCCCACCAAGGAGCAACCCCAACATGCAGTCTGGGGTGGGAATACAGCCAGGAACCCGGCAACGGCTTTGTTTGTGGGTGGGTCAGCAGGTACTCAGCCGAGGGTCACAGAGGGAGGCAGTGTGACCATGAGACTTAAGGACACTGGGACTTTTGGGAGAGCAAATGTTTTGGAGCCGTCCTTGGAAACCTGATTTGGGACTGTGCCTTATGTGAATATCCCTGCACCCAGGGCCCAGGGGGATGAAGGCCGGTGGGATCAACAAGGATACCATAAGCCCAGGAGGGACGGGATGTCCCCTCCCAGCAACCGACAAGTAGAGGACCACCACCTGACAGCCCCAGGCCAACCCGTTGGGGTCTAGCCAGGTCTGCTGGACTAGAAGGGGGGAGATAATCACCGATACCAGACCACCAAGGCTACCCCCGCCTGCCCGTCTGCCTGGATGACTCCTTTCTACATTAGATTTGGCCATTTCATGGCTTACGGGATCTCCCTGAGTCTTGCTATATGTTGGCCGGGCTCCTGGAACTGCCGGCCGGCCGCACCACACCGGATACCCGCCTAACCCCTCTTCGGCTGGCTAGGCTCCAGCGGCCCTTTGCCCCAGAGCTCTGCTATTTTGGGGATTGGTAGCTCCTAGGAAGGACAAGAGGTGGGGGAACTGTTGGAGGGGAGCTTCTTTGGGAACTGGGGGTTTTGGACACCCTACCCCCTATCTTTACAGGGCTGTCACCCGGTCCATCTGGGGACCGAGAACTTTCAAGTATATTTTCAAATATTTTGTTAAGCGACAACGTTTTCACCTCTTAGCAAATAGCCGTGTGGTAAATCCAACCCGGATTTACCGAACGGCTATTTAGCAAAAAAATGTTTTGGCCGAGGGCTGCCACAGCAAACGGTTGAAACGAATAAAGGCACTTTCTGCATGAAGTATCTTATACTTCATGAATCAAGTGTCCTTTATTTTTTCAACAGTCAACCCTAGCGTTTCAAAAATGCTATGGTTGCCTTTCACTTTAAAGGGCCATAATAGTCAAAACATTACATGCTCTAATTTGTTAGAACATGTCATTTTACTACTATCAGTCATTGTCTACTGTGTACAACTAGCACTGCTGATTGGATCAGCATCAATTTCCGCTCAAGACCAGCAGTGCACCCTGAGTCCTGCGCGGCACTTCTACTGTGTGTTTAACCTTTTTGTGGGGTTGTAAACTTACATGCTGTAACGTATTGGAGCATGCAAATATTCCTCTTTAGTGTCCCTTTAAATACGGTAGCAGGAGAGTCCAATGCTAGTGATGGGTTATTACAGTCAGTAACCAATTTCTGAACAAAGAGTACCACACACGGGTTCCTGCACACAGTGTTATTTAGACTAAGAGACTCCCTTTTTGCTTCCTTTACTGATAGTTATATTTCCTACTCTTAATACAGACTCTGTACTAATTTGCAAGTTGTTTTTTACATTTCTTGGGTCGTTGCCCAAGTTCTAAAACAAACAGAGCGTTGTCCTGATTAGATCTAATTAATGTTGGTTAATTAGTGACATGTCTGTGAACAGCAGGAGACCGAACAAATGCTCATTGTGCTTTACAAATCTATTATTTTGTGTTTCTTTGAAGTATTAAATATGTGAGGTTCATCTTCAAATGATCGGGTGACTGGTTTCTAAAAAGAAGAAACCGGGTTTCTAAAAAGTCTCAATCAATTTCAGGACCCAACTCTGTTTGCAGAACAAATTACAACATATATTTGTTTTTTCTAAATTCAAAGGCCGGAACATTAAGCACAATCATTTTTAATCATGCATATGAAAAGCTGCATTTAAAGGGACAGTAAACACCTTGAAATTTCTATATAAAATGTTTACTTATTAGTAATAAAAAAAACTTTGCAGTATACTTTTATTATTTATTTTGCCCCTGTTCCTTTAATTTAGAAAATTGAGCAATTTCTAATTCTCATAACATGTAATGAACTCTGCTGATTTCTTAAGGTTATCTCTAATACTTACCTGTCCCTAACTGACTTTAACTGATTACAGGTGCAAAACAGAGAACTTTATACTAACTTTATGACCGTGTCAAGCCTTGCTGTCTGCAGATTAAAGCCCATATCGGCTCCTCCAAATAAGGCAAATGGTGGAGGAGTTTGGCTATTGAAAAATAATTGCAGAAAAAAGGATGTTAATTTGTTTTAAAAATGTTAAAACTTGGCTGATATGTTTTTTTCTATAGCAACAGAACAGAAATGTCTTGCAATTACAGTGTGTTTACTGTGCCTTTAAATGATTTTAACACTTCTTTGGCATTAAAAAGATTAACGTTTAAGGGACAGTAAACATAGTTATTACGTAATTCTGCGCTATGTGCAGAATAATGCAACATTTACCTAGCGTAACCTGTAAATAAATAAATAAATTAAAGGGACAGTCTACACCCAAATTTTTATTGTTTAAAAAGATATATAATCCCTTTATTACCCATTCCCAGTTTTGCATAACCAACACACTTATATTAATATACATTTTACCTCTGTAATTACCTTGTATCTAAGCCTCTGCAGACTGCCCCCGTATTTCAGTTATTTTTACAGACTTGCATTTTAGCCAATCAGTGCTGACTCCTAGGTAACTCCAGATACGTGAGCACAATGTTATCTATATGGCACACATGAATTCACGCCCTCTAGCTGTGAAAAACTGTCAAAATGCATTCAGATAAGAGGCGGCCTTCAAGGGCTTAGAAATGAGCATATGAGCCTACCTAGGTTTAGCTTTCAACTAAGAATACCAAGAGAACAAAGCAAATTTGATTATAAAAGTAAATTGGAAAGTTGTTTAAAATTGCATGCCCTATCTGAATCATGAAAGTTTCATTTTGACTTGACTGTCCCTTCAATGATTTAACCCCATAGAAGTTTACGTACCTTAAGTGGTGTCATCTACTCCACTTTTTCCCCCCAAAACCATTTCATGGGATCGCTGTCTAATCACAGAGTGCCCGACCACGCTGTTGAACTAAATGTGGTGTGTTCCTGCCGTGGGTAAAGCTATCTACATTAGACAGCGAGCGCATAATGTGGTTTTGAAAAAAAAAAACTGCATTGCAGAAGATGGCACCACTGAAGGTGAGGTAAATCTATTTTCTTTATTTTATTTACTGGTACAGCAGAATTAGCGCAGAATTAATAACTACGTTTACTGTTTCGTTCATTTTAAAACTAACAGTAAGTGCATTTTGAGTCATGCCACATAAAATAAGAACAGAAACAAAAACTTTACTTTGGATGCAATTGAAAAATTATGTTAATGTATTTTAAGGGTTAAAATTTGGCAACACAAATGATACGTTTTTAATAGTTAATGCAATCTTTACTACATTACCCACATATTGCGGTTCCTACATGAAAACATATATCTAGATCCTTCTTTAAAGCCTTTGTTTCAATATGGGGCTGAAAACAGATTACGAGTTGTGCATTAGGGTAAAAAAGCAGCGTTAAGAGGTCCTAACGCTGCTTTTTTACGCCCACTGGTATTACGAGTCTTGAAGGTTTAGGGTCACCGCACACTTCTTTGGCCTTACCACAAAACAACTTACGTAAACTTCGTAAAGTCTTTTTCCTATGGGACTTCCATAGCGTTGTATTACGAGTCTGTCCTGGGAGGCCAAAAAGTGAGCGGTACACCCTACCCTGTCAAGATCCCTAACGCATTTAAAAGTCAGTAGTTATGAGTTTTATGGTACAACGCCGTAGCATAAAACTCATAACTAAAGTGCTAAAAAGTACACTAACACCCATAAACTACCTATTAACCCCTAAACCAAGGCCCTCCTGCATCGCAAACACTATAATAAAAATATTAACCCCTAATCTGCTGCTCCGGACACCGCCGCCACCTACATTATATTTTGAACCCCTAATCTGCTGCCCCCAACATCGCCGACACCTACATTATACTTATTAACCCCTAATCTGCCGCCCCAATGTCGCCGAAACCTACCAACACATTTTAACCAATAATCTGCCGCCCCTAAACCGCCGCAATCCCGCCTCACAAACATTAGTTATATATTATTAAACTCTAATCTGCCGTCCTTAATCTCTGCCACCTACCTACATTTATTAACCCCTAATCTGCCACCCCCAACATCGCTCCCACTATATTAAAGTTATTAACCCCTAAATCTAAGTCTAAACCTAAACCTAACACCCACTAATTTAAGTATAATTTAAATAAATCTAAATAAATTATTCCTATTTAAAACTAAATACTTACCTGTAAAATAAACCCTAAGATAGCTACAATATAACTAATAGTTACATTGTATCTAGCTTAGGGTTTATTTTTATTTTACAGGAAGGTTTGTATTTATTTTAACTAGGTAGAATAGTTATTAAATAGATATTAACTATTTAATAACTACCTAGCTAAAATAAATACAAAAGTACCTGTAAAATAAAACCTAACCTAAGTTACACTAACACCAAACACTACACTATAATTAAATAAATTAACTAAATTAAATACAATTACCTAAATTAAATTAAATTAGCTAAAGTACAAAAAAAAAAAACACTAAATTACAGAAAATAATAAACAAATTACAGATATTTAAACTAATTACACCTAATCTAATAGCCCTATTAAAATTAAAAAAAGCCCCCCCAAAATAACAAAAAACCCTAGACTAAACTACTAATAGCCCTAAAAAGGGGCTTTTGCGGGGCATTGCCCCAAAGTAATCAGCTCTTTTACCTGTAAAAAAATACAAACAACCCCCCCAACAGTAAAACCCACCACCCACACAACCAACCCCCCAAATAAAATACTATCTAAAAAAACCTAAGCTCCCCATTGCCCTGAAAAGGGCATTTGGATGGGCATTGCCCTTAAAAGGGCAGTTAGCTCTTTTGCAGGCCCAAAGTCCCTAACCTAAAAATAAAACCCACCCAATACACCCTTAATAAAACCTAACACTAACCCCCTGAAGATCGACTTACCGGGAGAAGTCTTCATCCAAGCCGGGCCGAAGTCCTCAACGAAGCCGGGAGAAGTCTTCATCCAAGCCGGGCAAAGTGGTCCTCCAGACGGGCAGAAGTCTTCATCCAGATGGCATCTTCTATCTTCATCCATCCGGCGCGGAGCGGGTCCATCTTCAAGACATCCGACGCAGAGCATCCTCTTCATCCGACAACTAAAGCTGAATGAAGGTACCTTTAAGTGACGTCATCCAAGATGGCGTCCCTTAGATTCCGATTGGCTGATAGAATTTTATCAGCCAATCGGAATTAAGGTAGAAAAAATCCTATTCGCTGATGCAATAAGCCAATAGGATTGAGCTCGCATTCTATTGGCTGTTCCAATCAGCGTTAGAGAAATAATTAATTTGTATATGAAAATATGGCTAATGTAAGTTGCATTAAATTCTAAAATCAGACTTTTCAGCTCAGACCCCTCTCTACACTTTGATATTTCTATATAACTCAATTAAAATAATTGCCCTGATACTTACCTAATTCAGGATGCCCCCTGTAGACAACAGATGTTCAGTCTGAACTGATGTTTGAATATAGCATAAATTCTCAGGAATGTGGCTCTTATCATTAAATTGTTATTAACCATATGCTGAGTTCAAATACACGAAGCTCAGACTACGTCTCTATGAAAATAGCAGTAGAAACTTAAGAAGTATATTTAACCCAGTTAAGCTAGAATCTATATTAGAATTTAAATCTTAAAACTTAAATAAATTGTTCAGTGTGTTTCACTTGTACCTCAGTATTGTATAAATGTATATTTATGGATCTAAGAGATGTATCTAACGCCGTAATATACCTTTAAATCTGAACTGATATTTAAAATATAAATAATTGTATTGGTATATTTGAAATGTTTAAAATCCACAACATACAAGCTTTTCAGCACCAGTCTTCCCCCCACATCAGAATAGTGCCCTGGGATAGCCAGTTAATTACTGTAACGCATATAGCAAGTTCATATATGTTCATAGCAAAGGGAAAATTCCACTTACAGTCCGTAGTCCAGTGGCATCAGGCCTCCATGAGTGTCTCCATGAGATACCAACCTGGGCTACAGAGCAGACAAAAATTATGTTAAAATCAGAACAAAGTAGAGTGACACACATCCCAGCAAGGGACGCGTTTTGGGATTACCCCATACTCACAACTAGCTAGGACTGGACGCTCTCTGTCTATTTATATGTACATCAAGTATTGACACTTGGTAGAACGTTAATTGCACCTGTTATCATTGGGGAAAGATATGAAGATACATCACACTCGAGGATAAATTTAACCTGTAGTTGCCTCTATACTCACCTACTCCTATAGCAAATGCATGGGAGGAATATTTGAGACACATGAAAATGCAGGGAGAGAAATAAGAATATCAATCTATAAAAAATCCTATTTTGTTATATAAATATATACAAATAAAGAGTTGAACTCTGTGAATTTACGCTAGCTATGCGATATTCGATTGGGCATATTAACTAGCATTATAGAATTTCTAAGAGTCTCGCTCTGGCAAGGAATCACTGGGTAAATATTAGTAGCACTAGATGACTGACAATTATGAAAAGCGCTTAGTGATAAACAGTAATTATTGCCACTCCATGCAAAAAATACAAAATATTTTACAAAAAAGAGACTATTTAGTATCCTTACGATAGCTGGTCCAAATACTTGTATGAACTTATAGTCAGCAACAGAATGATACATAGTACTGGGTTACTAGATATCCCTATATATACATATTAATAATTGTGAATCCTAGAATTGGAGGACATTATCATCAGTATATATATATATATATGAATATATATATAATATATATATATATATATAATATATAGTATAATAGTATTTATATATAGTGATATCTTAAAGGGACTTGTACCCTCAAAGGGAAAATAAACTTAGTAACCTCCCATAGTTTTGCATGTGTAATACATGTTATCTAGTGAATAGTTTCATTGTTATTTAATGTTCCCAATTATTTAGTAATGATCGATATACAGAGTGTGATGCCTCTCAGGGGTATCTGGTTCACAATTTAAAGATTCAGAAGTGTCTTTCTACATATAATTCTTTGACCCTAATAGCTGCCTCTCTTTGGACGATGTATAAGTTCTATAGCTAGCCACTTTTAACATATCAACCAACTGATGAATGTTGATTTATAAAGTGAGGTGGCCAAGGCTGAGCACTCTTTCTTGCTATTAATGTTGCTTAGGTGCTCGCGTATCCTTGGCCTCAGCCCTCCCTAGTGGTGAGAGGCCAACGTACAGAATTTACATTGTACGCATGAAATCAGATCAATTTGATACATTGGGAAGTTTCATAACTATTGCCTGTGACATAAGACTCAAAGTGAGTTTCTAATTGAATATGCTCACAGGCTTTACTTGAAAGTGCCTTTATGGGGTTAACCAACTGCTTGTTGCATCTTTTTTAGGGAGAACTGTTGGAGACAAGATAGTTGCCCAAGGTGACGACTGCGTCTCTGAGTATCTGAAAAAAATCATTTTCCTGCTCTAACATAAAGATGGCCTAGGCTATAAGAAGATTGCCAAGACCCTGAAACTGAGCTGCAGCAAGGTGGGCAAGACCATACAGAGGGTTCACAGGGTACAGGTTCCACTCAGAACAGGCCTCGCCAAGGTCGACCAAAGAAGTTGAGGGCACGTGCTCAGCGTCATAGTCCAGAGGTTGTCCTTTGGGAATAAGATGTATGATGCTGCCAGCATTTCTGCAGAGGTTAAAGGGGTGGTGTATCAGCCTGGTCAATGCTCAGACCATACGCAGCAGCACATGCATGAAATTGATCTACATGGCTGTCGTCCCAGAATGAAAGCCTCTTCTAAAGATGATGCACAAGAAAGCCCCACAAACAGTTTGCTGAAGACAAGCAGGCTAAGGACATGGATTGCTGGAACCATGCTCTGTGGTCCAATGAGACCAAGAAAAATGTATTTGTTCAGATGGGTGTCAACCGTGTGTGGCGGCAACCAGGTGGAGGAGTACAAAGACAAGTGTTTCTTACCTACAGTCAAGCATGGTGGTGGTAAGTGTCATGGTCTGGGCCTGCATGTAGTGCTGCCGGCACTGGGGTAGCTTCAGTTTATTGAGGGAACCATGGGATGCCAACATGTACTGTGACACACTGAAGCAGGAGCAGGAGTCCCCTCCCTTAGGGAGACTGGGCCACAGGGCAGTATTCCAACATGATAACAACCCCCAACACACCTCCAGAGGACGACCACTGCCTTGCTAAAGAAGCTGAGGGTAAAGGTGATGGACTGGCTAAGCATGTCTCCAGACCTAAACCCTATTTAAGCATCTGTTGTGGCATCCTCTAAACAGAAGATGGTGGGGAGCAGCAAGGTCATCTAACATCCACCAGCTCTGTGATGTTGTCATGGAGGTGTGGAAGAAGACTCCAGTGCAACCTGTGAAGCTCTGGTGTTTATTAGGTGCTGTATTTTACTACTATGTATATAGTACCCTTGAGTTGTATAAAAACTTATAAATACTGATGATAATGCCCTCCAATTCTAGGATTCACAATTATTAATATGGTAAATATGGCATATTAGTAAAAGTAATAAGTATCATTCTGTGCTGACTATAAATTCATACAAGTATTTGGCCAGCAATCTAGGAAATACTGATTATACTCAGATAAGTAGACAAGCTATAATTTATTTCCCATTTTTTTGAGGCTTATAAAATAAAAATATATGAGTCTCTTTTTTGTAAAATATTTTGTAATTTTTGCATGGAGTGGCAATAATTACTGTTTATCACTCAGCGCTTTTCATAATTGTCAGTCAGTTTTAGTGCTACTAATATTTACCCAGTGATTCCTTGCCAGAGAGATACTCCTAGAAATTATATTATGTTAGTTAATATGCCCAATCGAGTAATCGGCATATCTAGCGAAAATTCACAGTGGTATAAAAACTGATAAATACGGATTGAAAATGTCCTCCAATTCTAGGATTCCCAATTGATTATATGTATATATTTTTGTTGGAACTTGTAATAAATGGTGTTTCCCTAGTCACTCTGTCACAAGGTTAGGCCACTTTCTGTTAAGTATGTTATGTCAAGTTGTGTTAACTCTTGACCTTCTTACTGGACATTGTTTAAACATGTCCCTTTGGTTGCGATCGATAAGATAAAATATTATGGCTTATACAGATATACCCTCTATGTGATGCTATGTTATGGACCTTAATTCTTGTTAACCACATTATGTGTCATGCATTCTTTGCTATTTGTTCGCGACTGTTATTATAACTATGGGATATTAGTAACAGTACTATTATCATTTTTGTTGCTGACTATAAGTTCATACAAGTATTTGGCCAGGCTATCTAGGATACTAAATACTCAGATAAGTAGACAAGCTATATTTATTTCCCCTTTTATTGAGGCTTATAACAAAATATTCTCTTTTTTGTAAAATATTTTTTAATTTTTGCATTGGAGTGGCAATAATTACTGTTTATCACTCAGGCCTTTTCATAATTGTCAGTCATCTAGTGCTACTAATATTTACCCATTGATGTAGAAATTCTATTATGCTAGTTAATATGCCCAATCGAGTATTGCAAATCTAGCGAAAATTCACAGTGCCCAACTCTTTATTTTGTATATATTATATAACAATATAGGGATTTTATAGATTGATATTCTTTATGTTCTCTTTGATCATACCCCATAATAGGAGACAAACAAATAGAAATTTTCAACAACTCAAATTCAATAGGAAGATTCTATAATGACAGAAAATGACTATGACTATAGAGGGTACAAAACCCATACCATGGTTACAAATATAGAAATAACGATCACAATGAATAGACACAATGACAATAGATTCAATGAGGATATATATTCCAGACCCAACAATATTAATAGACGTAACAATATGGAAGCCAAAGACATCACACTAACACAAATTCTAATTATAGAGAAAGGAAGCTAATACTAACAACTGAGAGGATCCCCCTCTCCAATAATTTTGAACCATTAAGTAGACATTCAAGAATGGTCAGAAAATGATGAGACACATAGAAATAATGGTCATTTTTTAGGCACGAACTCCACAACACACAGACCATCAAAAAAAATATTTCCATTGGGGAACACCAAAAGGGAAAAGAGGAAAGAGAGGGCTGAAGAGGGAGAAAATCCACAAAAAAGACTCAGGATAAATAATCCACATGCTAACCAAAATACGGGAGATTCAATCTTAGTAAACATACACTAAGTGCAAGGAGAGAAGAATCTGTTTTAAAAAAGGGGTCTCACATTTGCACACGACTTGCAAAATGAAAAAGTTTGAAACTCTTATAAATGTTAATCAATATGTTCCGCAAATTAACTCTCAGAAAAGTATTTCTTATCCACTCCACTTACTGGAACAATTAACAAACCAAGTAATTACCTACATTCTAATTTGAAAGAAAAATCCACTTTTTACCCCACCCAAGATAAGGGGAGATTTCATTAAAAGTTTCGAAAATAAAGTTAAAGAAGATCTAGATAAATTAGACAGTAATATTAAAATTAAAGAAAATTTGAAACCTGAAGAACGTAAAACATTAAAAGTCATTACAAGAAAATAAGGAAATCATAATCAAACAAGCAGATAAGGGTGGTGGTACTGTAATCATGGATGTACAATATTATCTGGAGGAAGCCTATAGACTTCTGCTCGACAATACCACATATACTAAACTTAAACATAATCCAATTGATTCCCAAAAAAAGAAGTTAAATACTCTACTAGATAATGCAAAAACATTAGGAGTTTTAACAGATTCAGAATTTAATTTTTTTACAAATAAACTATCCAAAAAATCCACATTTTATTTTTTACCAAAAATCCACAAACACCTTAATAAACCTCCTGGACGTCCCTATTATTTCTGGAATTGATTCAATATCTTCAAATCTTTCACAATATGTAGATTACTTTTCTTCAGAATTACGTTATACAGTTACCGTCATACTTAAAAGACTCCACCCACTTTTTAAACATATTGAATGAGATCGAATGGAAAAATAATTATACTATGGTAACATGTGACGTTAATTCTTTATATACAAATATCGATCATCATTTAGGATTAAAAGCTATTGCCCACTACTTAGATAAAGATGAAAACTTATTGTATGAACAAAACAAATTCATCTTAGATAGCATAGAATTTATTCTCAAGAACAACAGTTTCATGTTCAATAATGAATTCTTCCTCCAGACCAGGGGTGACGGCAATGGGGCACAAGGTTCGCTCCCAGTTTATGCCAATTTATTTATGGGTTTCTTTGAAGAGTCTTTTTTTGTCCAGTGGCCAATGGGGAGCGAACCTTGTGCTCTATAAAAGATATATTGACGATATCTTCCTGGTCTGGAGAGGAGAACCATGAAATTCTAGAAATATTTCTGGAAGACATCAATACTAATAATTTAGGTCTCTCCTTTTCATATGAACATAGTATGAAATCACTTCATTTTCTGGATATTGAGGTGGAAATTGTGGATAATATGATTAAAAACTAAAACATATTTTAAAACCATTGATTCGAACAATTCATTCATCGAAACAGCTGCCACCTCAATAAGTGGAAGGAAAAATATCCCCCAAAAGTCAGTTACTTAGGATCAGAAAAAACTGTTCAGATTTAGAATCATACGACTTACAATCAAATATCCTATTAAACAGATTTACAGAGAAAGGGTATAACCAAGAAAAAATCAAAAAACACTATTCATCGATTAGAGAAATTGATAGACCCAGCTTACTAAAAAATAATACTAACAAAAAATAGAAACAAAAATAAAAAATTTTATATGAGACTAACACTACATCCACTAGTAAAATTTTTATTCCTATTTATCACAGAATATAATGCTCAACAACAACGAGATTAGATCCATTTTAAACAACACTGGCACTATATTGAAAAAGATCCTATATTAGGGTACAAAAGTTAAAAAGCATCCTGACCTTGTATTTAAAAAGGCAAAAAATCTAAAGAGTTATCTGGCACCGAGTGAATTCAAAGGAAGAAATATCAACTGCATTGATAGAGATCTAAACAAGGAGAGAATATTTGGCTTTTTTCCTTGTATTAAATGCAAATCCTGCAAATATAGTAATAAAATTAAAAAGATCATATCCACTGACAAAACATTCACTTTTCATATTAAAGATACTATCAAATGCAGTGATTCTAATGTAATTTACTGTATAAAGATGTTCTTGTGATCTATTTTACATTGGTCAAAACTAGCAGATTATTAAGGGATCGTATGCGAGAACACATTTTAAATATAGAACATGCAAACACCAAAACAATACTTTACAAACACTTTACCCGAAGTCCACCACGGGGATCTAAATTTGTTTTCAATTTTGGGGGTATAAAAAAAGTAAAAAATGAACCATAGAGTGGCAATAGGGAAAAGATGCTTCTCAAAAAAGAAGCAGAGTTAATTTTTTAAATTCAAAACAATATATCCACTAGGACTAAACAGTTCATTCGATTTAAATTCGATAATATAAATATGGCAGTAAAAAACTATATCACTATAATATCTTTTATAAAAACGTAATAAACAATTTATGTTTTTCTGACTAATTCCAGTTAATTTTGAATTGTTTAACATGGTGCACTGTTACAATATAACAACCTCTTACCCGTTTTATGAAATTGTCCCTTATAATCAAGAGATGTTGAATATATGAAAAGCATGTAGTGAAAGATTATAACCTAATAGTGTACATCTTCCAGCCATTCAAAATATATATCTAGGTATATCTAATGAGATATAATAATCCTTTATATATTGTGTTTTTTTTCTCCTATATTTCTTTCATTTATTATTTTTTATATATTATATAATATGTATCTTTATAAATCACAATCTATATAATTGATAAACACTATACAACATATCCACTCATGGATTCATTTTACATTTACATTTATGTGTATATACATAAGTTGAATATTTCATCTATGACCCATTCAACATAGGGTTAATTATTATCACGCCCATATTCTAATGATACGCCCATAAACTCCCTATATTAGGTTTCTTTTCTCAATCTGTAAGCATCTTGATAAAGGCAGGTAACTCTGCCGAAACGCGTAGATTTGCTTCTAAAGATCTCATTTTACTCTCTCACTCGGCACATTACAGGTTCATTTCGAGCTCTACATTTCTAGTTGAGCAAGATATATGAATAATTCCTGTGTGGCGGGTGTTCACAATTTCATAGCCATAGACTTCATTCTAACTCAACTGTTTCCACGGCGGCACAAACAACAGGTTCATTTCTAGCTCACACACATAACCTAAGCTAGAGATATATGAATAATCCCTGTGTGCTTGCAAGAGACCTTTGGGTTTAGTTACCACAACAACATTATCCACCTAAAGGACTGCTGAACAAAGAGCACCTTATCCACCTAAAGGACCTGCTTGATAAAGTAGCACCTTATAAAGAAATTCTATCTATTTGGAGTTTGGAAAGAAAAAGACGGACATCTCATCTTTATTTCACCTATATTATTGTTTCCTTTCAGCTGTATTACTTCCCTCCCACGGGGGGAAATTGGTAGGGATAGCGATCACTACTTGCAGAATTTCTTTTTATTGTTACGGAAAATAATTGATATTTTTGTTTCTTTTCCTTTTTTTTATATACACGGTATATATATATTTTTCAATATAACGCTACAACACTCAATCAATTAGTGGATCAGTAATACTAGTCACATGACGTGACGTCTCACCACCACGGAATCACATGTTCCATAGCTTATAACGGACATATAAATAAGTTGTTTGTTGTTATTCATAACAGTAGTCACCTCTCCTCAAGTGACCATAAGATTTGGTTTGCTACAGGTCAGCAGATTTATTGCTATATCAAGTTTCTGTATACTGTTATTTTTAATATAGTGATCGCTAATTTTATAATGTTATGAATTTCCTATTAGTCATTATTGTAATCCCGTGATGCCCGGGGCATCTTAGACTTATATGAGTTTCCTTTATCCGATTTTATTATATGTTATATATTAACCTGTTTATATTTGTTATCTTTTATGTAAATTGACAACTTTCTGTCACTTTTTGGTATTTTTTATTCACATATATATTCAACATCTTGATTAATTTTGGTATTTAATATAGTATAATCACTGTTTTACTTTAGGTTTGCTCCTTCTGGAGGCGCGATATCCCACTCCCCCCCTTTTTTATTTCATTCTTATTTCTCTCCCTGCATTTACATATTGTCTCAAATATTCCTCCTATGCATTTGCAATAGGGAGGGAAAGGTGATGTAGGGACAACTACGGGTTAAATTTTTCCTTGAGTGTGTATGTGTCTTCCATATCTTTCCCAGGACGATAACAGGTGCAAATAAACTTTCTACCAGGTTGTCAATACTTGATGTACATATTAAATAAGACAGAGAGCATCCAGTCCTAGTTAGTTGTGAGTACAGGGCAATCCCGAAACGCGTCTTTTGACGGCTCTACTTTGTTTCTGTTTTTTAACAATATTTTTTGTATACTTTGTAGCCCACGTTGTGTATCTTTTTAAACATGAATAAAGTGGCGTTGTTATGAGCCGTGCTAGTTTCTTTTTTGGTTGACTATTTAAAATTTTTAACATTTTCTTTATTTCAGACATATGATAAAGCAGATTTTGTGCTATGAATTATAGCATATTTTTTTTACACACTCAGCATTGGAGATATACTAGATATGAGAATGATATGATACTATTAAAATCAAATAAGTAGTATGACTAATTATCAACTAATATACAAATAAATTCAAAGATACATATATCTATATTGAATTATAACTACTAGTCCACTCATAGAAATATAATATTTTTAAAAGATGTGTTTTTAAAGTCATAAGAAGTAAATATATATCATATGTATATATATATTATATATATTCTATGTGTACCCATGTTTGGTATTGGAAATACACGCTCAGTTATATTAGATGGGCCATATACTGAACAGATAGTTTATTAATACTAGGAAATTAATAATAATTTTTTTTAGTAGTATTTGCTAATGGTAATGAAACTACATTCCGTTGCCTTATTGTCCCCCCGGGTGTTCAATACGAGAATTGCAACCAAAGGGTATTTTAAATTGCCAGGGGATTTAAAAATTACCATATGCATTTCCAAGGGCCTGACTTGGAATAACTCTCTTCTGTTGAAAACAGAGAAAATACCTCTTTGTTTGTGATACCCCTGTTTGCAAAAATACCTTCATAGTATGACTTGGGAAAATCTCTGGTTAGAAAAAGCTGAAACTCTCTTATTGGTATCTGTAATTTATTAGAGCAGTTTGATGTTGTTATAAGTTTTAGAGCAAGATGTTCTTTATTGCTGTAGTTATAATTGAAGCTAGTATTTAAAGAGGTATTTTATAGTTGCAACACTAGTATGTAAATACGACGAGTTGTACTTCATATATTAAATATATTAGCACTAAGTAACTTTATTACTAGGAAAGGTTTTGTATTCCATACTTATAAATTAATTGGTCTTATTTACTGTGAAATCTCTTAAGAATTGCACCTAAATATGGCTATTGTGTTTAATTGGTAATTGTATAATAATCTCTGGGTTTAAGTGAAGTATATTAGATTATATTGGATTGAAAATAGTGAATTATATTTCCCTGAAAATTCCATTAGATTGTGGGAGTTGTTAAATAAGCTATATATTGAATTGGTTAAACTTTCTTGTATAAATTTATGTGGGATATTTGTTTAAGTGATTAATTTTGAGGATAAGGTTAATTTATAGAAATATTGTGTTCTGCATATTGAGGAACCTTTAATTCATTCTGAGCAAAGGTTAAATTATAGAAATATTTTGTCCATTCATGGATAATAGACAATATTTATTGAATAGTTAATTAATCTAAATATCTCTATAGCCTGCTTTATATTTTAGTATTGTATTGATAAATTGATAGATATAACTGGTCATAGGTTATATTCAGTTACTACATAAATATATATATATATATATATATATATATATATACAGGGAGTGCAGAATTATTAGGCAAAATTAGTATTTTGACCACATCATCCTCTTTATGCATGTTGTCTTACTCCAAGCTGTAATAGGCTCGAAAGCCTACTACCAATTAAGCATATTATGGTGATGTGCATCTCTGTAATGAGAAGGGGTGTGGTCTAATGACATCAACACCCCATATATCAGGTTGTGCGTAATTATTAGGCAACTTCCTTTCCTTTGGCAAAATGGGTCAAAAGAAGGACTTGACAGGCTCAGAAAAGTCAAAAATAGTGAGATATCATGCAGAGGGATGCAAGCAACTCTTAAAATTACAAAGCTTCTGAATCGTGATCATCGAACAATCAAGCGTTTCATTCAAAATAGTCAACAGGGTCGCAAGAAGCGTGTGGAAAAACCAAGGCGCAAAATAACTGCCCATGAACTGAGAAAAGTCAAGGGTGCGTGCAGCTGCCAAGATGCCACTTGCCACCAGTTTGGCCATATTTCAGAGCTGCAACATCACTGGAGTGCCCAAAAGCACAAGGTGTGCAATACTCAGAGGACATGGCCAAGGTAAGAATAGCGCTGAAAGACGACTACCACTGAACAAGACACACAAGCTGAAACGTCAAGACTGGGCCAAGAAATATCTCAAGACTGATTTTTCTAAGGTTTTATGGACTGATGAAATGAGAGTGAGTCTTGATGGGGCCAGATGGATGGGCCCATGGCTGGATTGGTAAAGGGCAAGAGAGCTCCAGTCCAACTCAGACGCCAGCAAGGTGGAGGTGGAGTACTGGTTTGGGCTGGTATCATTAAAGATGAGCTTGTGGGGCCTTTTCGGGTTGAGGATGGAGTCAAGCTCAACTCCCCAGTCCTACTGCCAGTTTCTGGAAGACACCTTCTTCAAGCAGTGGTACAGGAAGAAGTCTGCATCCTTCAAGAAAAACATGATTTTCATGCAGGACAATGCTCCATCCACACGCGTCCAAGTACTCCACAGCGTGTGCTGGCAAGAAAGGGTATAAAAGAAGAAAATCTAATGACATGGCCTCCTTGTTCACCTGATCTGAACCCCATTGAGAACCTGTGGTCCATCATCAAATGTGAGATTTACAAGGAGGGAAAACAGTACACCTCTCTGAACAGTGTCTGGGAGGCTGTGGTGCTGCTGCACGCAATGTTGATGGTGAACAGATCAAAACACTGACAGAATCCATGGATGGCAGGCTTTTGAGTGTCCTTGCAAAGAAAGGTGGCTATATTGGTCACTGATTTGTTTTTGTTTTGTTTTTGAATGTCAGAAATGTATATTTGTGAATGTTGAGATGTTATATTGGTTTCACTGGTAAAAATAAATAATTGAAATGGGTATATATTTGTTTTTTGTTAAGTTGCCTAATAATTATGCACAGTAATAGTCACCTGCACACACAGATATTCCCCTAAAATAGCTATAACTAAAAACAAACTAAAAACTACTTCCAAAACTATTCAGCTTTGATATTAATGAGTTTTTTGGGTTCATTGAGAACATGGTTGTTGTTTCAATAATAAAATTAATCCTCAAAAATACAACTTGCCTAATAATTCTGCACTGCCTGTATATATATATAATAGGTAAAGTCAGATATTGGGTAATCCTAGGATTACAAGGTAAAAACATAAGTTATGCTTACCTGATAACGTCTATCTGTACGAGGAGAGTCCACAGCTGCATTCATTACTTTTGGAATTCAGAACCTGGCCACCAGGAGGAGGCAAATACACCCCAGCCAGGGTAAAAACATCAGGGTAAAAATGTGCCAGAAGTAAAACAAAAGAAATTTAGGTCCGATGGGAGAACCAGACGGGAGGCCGTGGACGCTCTTTCGTAAAGAGTGGAAATTAAATTATCAGGTAACATAAATTTATGTTTTCCATCTTAATACGAGGAGGAGTCCACGGCTTCATTCATTACTTGTGGGAAACAAACTCCCAAGCTCTAGAGGACACTGAATGAAAACGGGGAGGGTAAAAAAGAGACGGACCCTAGTCTGAGGGCAACCACACCCCTCTAAAACCTTTCTTCCAAAAGCTGCTTTAGCCGAAGCTAACACGTCAAATTTGTAAAACTTTGAAAAAGTAAGTAAGGAGGACCAGGTAGCTGCCTTACAAATCTGCTCCATAGAGGCCTCATTCTTGAAGGCCCAGGAAGAAGCCACAGCTTCAGTTGAGTGAGCCGTAATTCTCTGAGGAGACTTATGTCCCGCTGTCTCATAAGCCAGGCGAATCATGCTCCTCAGCCAAAAAGATAGGGAAGTAGAAGAAGCCTCTCTGCCCTTTGCGCTTCCCCGAATAGACAACAAATATTGCTGAAGTCTGTCTGAAATTCTTCGTAGCCTGAAGTTAAAATTTCAAAGTTAGAACCACATCCAAGTTATGAAGTAACCGTTCCTTTGAAGAAGAAGGGCTAGGACACAAGGAAGGCACTACAATCTCCTGATTAAAGTTGCGATCAGATACAACCTTAGGGAGAAATCTCAACCCAGTGCGAAGGACAGCCTTATCGGCATGAAAAACCAGGTAAGGAGACTCACATTGCAAGGCCGCCAACTCAGAGACTCTGCATGCCGAAACAATAGCCAGTAGAAAAAAGAAACTTCCAAGACAGTATCATAATGTCAAGAGAATGCATTGCCTCAAACGGAGCCCCTCTACAAAACCCTAAGAACCAGATTCAAACTCCAAGGAGGAGCAGAATGTCTAAATACAGGCCTTATCCTGGATAGAGCCTGAACAAAAGACTGTGAATCAGGAAGCTCAGCAAGCTTCTTTTGTAACAACACAGATAGAGCCGAAATCTGTCCCTTTAAGGTAACTGGTGGCAAGTCCCTTCTCCAAACTATCCTGGAGGAAGAAAAGTATCCTGGATACCCTGACCTTATGGCAGGAATATCCACGAGTCTCACACCAGAGTTAGTAGGTCATCCACAGGTTATGATAGATCTGTCGGGTGACCGGCTTCCTGGCTTGAATGAGAGTATCAATCACACTCTCAGAAAATCCTCTCCTGGCTAAGACTAAGCATTCAATCTCCATGCAGTCAGCCTCAGAGAATCTAGATTTTGATGCACAAAGGGGCCCTGTACCAGCAGATCCCTGCGACAGGGCAACCTCCACGAGGAGACAATGACATCCCCACCAGATCCGCAAACCACATCCTCAGCAGCCATGACACAGCAATCAGAATAGTTGATGCTTGCTCCTGCTTGATGCGGGCCACTACTCGAGGGTAGAAGTGATAACGGTGGAAATATGTAGACTAGGTTGAATCCCCAACGCACTGCTAAGGCATCTATCAGTTCTGCCTGGGGATCTCTGGACTGCGACCCATATCTGGGTAGCTTGAAGTTGAGTCTGGACGCCATGAGATCTATCTCCGGAGTCCCCATCTGTTGCAAATCTCCACAAACATTTTTGGGTGAAGAGACCATTCCCCAGGATGAAACGATTGTCTGCTGACAAAATCCGCTACCCAGTTGTCCACACTCAGGATTTGGATCGCTGACAGTGAGCAGTTGTGGGTCTACGCCAATTCCAGAATCCGAGATACTTCCCTCATGGCTAGGTAACTTCTCGTTCCCCCCTGGTGGTTGATGTAAGCCACCGATGTAACTGGAATCTGATGAACGGGACAAACCCAGGAGGGACCAAGCCCTCAGAGCTTTGAAAATCGCTTGAAGTTCCAGGATGTTGATCGGAAGAAGCAACTCCTCCCGACTCCATCTGCCTTGTGCCTTCCTGGCACCCCAAACCACTCACCATCCTGAGAGGCTCGCGTCTGTAGTCACAATCTCCCAGGATGGTCTCAGGAAGGATGTCCCCGGGGGACAGCTGATCCGGACGAAGCCACCAAGAGAGGGAGTCCTTTGACCGGTTTGTCCAGAGAGATCTGTTGGGATAGATCAGAGTGATCGCCGTTCCATTGCCTTAGCATGCACAGCTTAAGAGGTCGGAGATAGAACCTGGCGAATGGAATTGATATCTATACTTGATACCATGAGCCCGATAACCTCCATACACCGGGCCACTAATGACCTTGAGGAGGTTAGAAGGGCAGGACAGTTGGAGGCAATTTTGCAATGTCTCTGATCTGTCAGGAATATCTTCATGGACATGGAGTCTATTATCGTGCCCAGGAACGCCACTCTGGTACCCGGGAACCAGAGAACTCTTTCCTGAGTTTATCTTCCATTCATGAGATCGAAGAAGAAGAGCTCTTGAATGGTCCTCTGCCAGCTGGCTTGACGGATCCAGGACCAGGATGTCATCCAGATAAGGTGCTACTGCAATACCTCTTGATCTCGCCACTGTGAGCAAAACTCCCAGAACCTTGGTGAAGACTCTTGGGGCAGTAGCCAGACTGAAGGGAACTTGAAGTGATCCTTGTGTACGGACACATGAAGGTAAGCATCCTTCAAGTCTATGGTAGTCATGAACTGACCCTCTTGAACTAAGAATAGACCTTATCGTCTCCATCTTGAACAATGGGACCGACAGAAACTTGCCAGAATCAGGCGAAACATGCCCTCCTTCTTTGGGACCCACGAAAAGGTTTGAATAGTACCCTAGACCACTTTCTGCTAGAGGTACCGGGTATAATTACTCCTAGAGAGAAGAGATCCCTCACGCACTCTAGAAAGGCATCTTGTTTCCCTGGTCTTGACGATAAATTTGACAAGAGGAATCTGTCCCTGGAAGGTAAAGGTTTTGAAATCTATCCTGTAACCCTGGGCAATAACCTCCAGAACCCAAGGATCCTGCACATCTCTCATCCAAGCCTCTGCGAAAAGAGATAGTCTGCCCCCTACGAGATCCATAGACTGATCGGGGGGCTCCCCTTCATGCCGATTTTGTCTCGGCGGGCTTCTTGCTCTGCTTGGTTTTATTCCAAGACTGAGAAGGTTTACAAGATCCCTTGGACTGCTTGGGCTTTGTGGTAGGCTGCTGTCGTGGGACTTCTCTGAGCGAACGAGACAGAAATTAGGACCCTTAGGTTTATTCTTATACCCTGCGACAGAAAGGCACCCTTGCCCCCGTGACCGTGGGTATGAGAGAGTCCAGGCCTGGACCAAAAAGAACCTTTCCCTTAAATGGAAGGAAAAGTAATCCTGGCAAGAACAGAAAAGCCTGATGTTTTAGCATTCAAGCGAATAATCTGCATATTTGCATCACAGATAAACGAATTAGCTACCCTCAGGGCCTTAATTCTTTCCTATATCTCATTGAGGGGAGTCTCTCCCTCAATCATCTCTGACAGAGAGTCACACCAATAGGTAGTGGCTCCCACCACTGCAGCAACCGACACTGCAAGCTGAAATACGAACCCCGTGTGCTGAAACATTTTTCTTAACAGGGTCTCTAATTTCTTATCCATGGGTCCTTAAATGACAAACTATCCTCTAGTGGGATAGTGGTGTGCTTAGCAAGCATGGAGATAGCTCCATCCACCTTAGGGACAGATCCCCACAACTCTAGCTGAGAATCAGGAACCGGGAACAATTTCTTAAACGAAGAAGGGGAGAAAGATGAACCAAGTCTCTCCCATTCATTCGTTATAATATTCACCACCTTTATGGGAACCGGGAAAGTCCAGGGCACCACCCTGTCCTCATAAACTTTATTAAGCTTAGGAATAAAAGTTTCCTCTGGTAACTTTGGTTCTGGAACCTCTAGAGTAGTCAACAACTCTTAATAAAAAGCGTAAGTGCTCCATCCTAAACCTAAAGTCTGGTTCTTCCGTAGCCGGAGGTTTAGAGGACGCAGATTCTGACCCAGGGAAAGAGTGCTCCGAAGTATCAGAGTCCTCTGCCTAAGCGGACAATCTAGTCTCAGATACATCCAATGGAGTAGATAACCCCTGGTGAGGATAGCAATGTTTAACCTTTTGCTTGTGCTTAGCAGCGCAAGGTAAAGCACTGAAGACGGCAGACACCCGCCGTTTGCAACTGATCTGCAAAATCTGGCAGCCACAGGGCCCCTCCCGCAAGAGGTTTAGTAGTGCACTGGGGAGCTGCATGTGTAAATGGAGATGAATGTAGGGAACGTACCTCGTGGGACAGAGACCACTCAGAGGTGGACGGCTCAGTGGTACTAAATATCTTGTTCTTTTTAGATATCACTATTTTATCAAGGCATGTGGAACATAGTTGAGCAGGTGGATATACCGTAGCCTCCTCTCAATAAACACAGGCATTAGATTTAGGCAAAGAGGGAGTACCCTCTAACGCATCAGAGTCTTCCATAGCTTGCACCTTTAATTTGGACTACAGAAAAAAATAAATGGCACCTTTATACTCCCAATGACCGGGGCACTCACCACCTCCTATGACCCAGGCCCACAGAGAAACCGCTTTCGTCTACTGCAACCGACTGTCAGGAAAAGGAAAAGAATAAGGTCAGACCCGGTCACATGGAGTGCCATGCAGGACCGCCCCTGCAGTCAAGAAAAAGCACGCCAAACTAAACAGGCTGCGCAGTAATCAAAATGACAGAAGAACCTGACTGTTCACAAATTGCCAGAGACACATCTCACACATATCACAGCAAAAAACACAATAAATCAATCATGTATACATCCCCCCCTGTTCAATAATCCTTTTCCGGAGATATAAACCCTTGATTCCATACAGATAAAAGGAGTCACACTGTGACTCTGTCTTCTTGCGTTATCATTACGGTATAAAAAAATAAAACACTCATCTTACCAGAATCTACGCCGTGGAACAGGAACACGGCCTCTCAAGTTTTACAGTGTTGTAGCATCGCTCCTGACATAGACTTGAGTGATAGAAAGCAGGCAGCGAAACTCGTCAACACTGATTGCTTGAGGAGCTATTAATACGAGTCTGGATGGTTTTGCAGAAAGATCCTCCCTGCATCTCTTAACCCTAACATTAGTCAATGCTCTCACTGAGAGGCTGACAAGACTACTTAAAACTCCAGTTCCATTCCGAAGAGTAATACCCTCCATAAGAGACTACTCCGAATCTTCCGACACTTCTCTGCCATCCTCCTGTGACGAAAGGCAAAGAATGATTGGGGGATGAGGGGAGTGGGGGAGGTATTTAAGACTTTGGCTGGGGTGTCTTTGCCTCCTTCTGGTGGCCAGGTTCTGTATTTCCCACAAGTAATGAATGAAGCCGTGGACTCTCCTCGTATGTATGATAATCGCATCAATCATCTATAGCATGCACTGTAAATCCCCCATCTTCACTATTTTTTTTTCTCTGCCTGGGGGTTCAAGGGTTGCAAAGCCCCATTTTGTAAACCTCTTTGCCCAAGGTTCACTTAGGGTGGATGTCAGAGGATCGGCGGGGCCTTCCTTGAACCCCCCCAGGTGGAGGCAAAATAAATAGTGTACATGGGGGAATTACAGTACATCAGGCTCAACCCACAGACGCTTGGGTAATGTCAGTTTTACCTGGGTAATCCTAGGATTACCCGGATTTGTTACTTTACCCATAACATATATATATATATATATATATATATATATGTGTGTGTGTGTGTGTGTGTGTTGAGTACATGATATCATGCATATCTAACGGGATCTGTAGGAAAAGTTACATCTACAAATGGTGTGTTTTAATTTTACTGTTTGATTTAAAGTCACACTCACACTGTCGTGTTTGGCACTAACAGCGCTTGCGTCTTCATAACTAGGATTTAAAACCAAACTGCACAATCAGGAATTTCCTTGTAGAAACCATTTGGAATCAGTTTCCATTCACATCGTGGACGCAACTACAGGGTCACCATTTCTACCAGGCCCATCCTTTTAGGAGGCCCACAGCAACTGCCCCTTCTGTGAGCACACAGCTTATTTTTAGGGAGTGATCAGCTTCCCCACTCAGTAGCCCGAGTACAAAATCTAGGCAAGTTACAAATAGCTGCAGGATTTTTTTTTTTTTTTTTTTTTTAATATTACTTTTATTAGCTTATTTTTAAATTATTTTAAAATTAACTTTTATGCCCCTGATATAAATCAGCACCACACAGGCTTCTCTAGAGAGATTAAAAGGAGTAGGTGGGCGGAACAGGGGAGCAATGTCTGCTTTAGGAGCAGTCAGTTCTAATCCTTATGTCCTGAATAGCTGTTGTCAGCTGAGCTGTATACTTCCCTCCACTGATCAATGGAAAATGCAGCTTGTGAAGGTCAAGGGTCAGGTCACACTCTAGTTATTACAGCTTTCACGTGTGCTGTTATCGCTGCAAATGGAGGCGAGTGAGACCAGATAGGCAATGCATGCAATGTTTTTGTAAACCTCTTATCTCTCTTCAAGTTGCTCTATAGCATTTAGCATCAATAGCTGCTGTTTTGTAATTAGTAATCCATGGAGATGCCTTAAAAGATTTGTAATATTAGATATTGCTTACTAAATAATCACACCTTTAACGGGATGTTCTTTAGCAGCTATTTTACTATAAATATGTGGGGGGGGGGTTTCTGTGTGTTTATGTATGTTTATATATGCATCTTTGTGTGTGTGTGTGTGTGTGTGTGTGTGTGTGTGTATATATATATATATATATATATATATATATATATATATATATATATATATATATATTTTTTTTTTTTTTTTTTTCAATCCTGAAAAAGGTGAGAAAGAACCCAAGGGTAATTTTAAAAGACCGGCAGAAAACTATACTAACTGAGAAATGCATTTTTCATGTGTCCACTGAACAAGGAATGGTGTTCATGGAAGGACACCACAAAGGAAACCACTGCAGTCTAAGAAAAAAAAAAAAGTGGCACGAGTCAAGTTTACCCAAGACCACCTGGAATGATCAACAACGCTTCTGGAAAAATGTGTTGTAGACATATGAAACAAAAGTTGAACTTTATGGCAAAAAAAAGTAACATCTGTTCAGTTGGATGAAAATGAAATGTATGATGAGCATGTCTATGTGATGAGGTTTGTAACTATAGAAAAAAGTTTCTGAATGGACTGCTAATAAAACAGCTAAAAAATAGGTTGAAATGGACCAGTGAAAAAACTCAGCTTGGTGTAGACACTTTGAAGGCAATATTAGTGATTAAGGTAAACTATGATGAAACTTGTGTTGAATGAAGAAAGATCACAACTCTGAAAGGTACAGCAGCTCTTCGTAATTTTAAAGTAAGCATAACACATTTTACTAATGATTTTCATTGTAGGTAAACTATTTTCACATTCAAAATTTCCTTTTTTTAAATAAATGAGCAAGATCGTTAAAAACGACGGAATTTGGCGGCGCTATACAAATAAATGATAACAACTCATTAATAGTAGAGAAAAAGTTCAGATTAACTCTCTAGGGAGCAACTTTGATCGGGTAAATGCCCTTTCACACTCAGCACAGCAAAACCCTGTTTAAGGTTAGAAATAGATGCAGCACATGAGGTGCATAGCTGAGCAGAGGGACACCCCTTAAAATCCTTGCAAAGCAAACACAAAGTGGAAGAGGTTAAAATTATAAGAGCGTCTCCCTTTCACAAAATCAGCTAGTGCATTACGTACCTATCAGTACATTCATCCACTGTGCTTACCTCAGCAACATCAACTTGCTTGCATTAGAGAAGCCCATCATAGTCAGTGTGAGCATCTACAACCCAGGGGATTGGCGGACAAGTCCACATTTCACCTGGGGAGGGCTGTCGGTCACAAGGAGCGGCTCACTGTAGACAAGGGGATTGGTAAAGATGTCCACATTTTAGCTGGGAGACCTGGGACATTTCTCACTGAGAAAATACATTTTGCTTCCTGGCTGATAACTTCTTGTCTACACATTTGAACAGCATGTTACTGCAAGGAGGAACTGGGCCTCAGATTGTTTTAATGATCCCTCTCAATGACAAGTAGTTCTGCACTTCAATTTCACCTCATTTCTCATCAAGGAGAAGAAAGAAAATGACCAAGGATCATGAGAAGAGGGAGGGATTTAAAGCTCTGTTGTGTTGGGGTGTCTTTTACTAGTGGCCAGGAGAAGTCTCACAAGTGATTACTTGTGGACCCATCTGATGAAAGAAATGTTTTTTTGTAAGTGTTTTAAACTTCTCTACCTATCCTCTCTAATAATAAAGTATACGCCCACTAAGATCCAACAATGACCTGCTCCTTGCAA
Organism: Bombina bombina; assembly: GCF_027579735.1. Taxonomy (NCBI): domain Eukaryota; kingdom Metazoa; phylum Chordata; class Amphibia; order Anura; family Bombinatoridae; genus Bombina; species Bombina bombina. Next base: position 105,201,063 of record NC_069500.1, on the reverse strand, counting down.
CCCACACTATCACCTCCTCTCATGCTAGACTGCAGCACCTAAGCTCTGGAACACTCTCCCTCGTGCTGTCAGGCTTTACCCTAATCCTTCTTTCTTTAAATGCTCCCTGAAGACTTTTCTGTTCAGAGAAGCCTACCACCCAACTCAATAATGAATTAATTTCACTTACCTAACATTACCCTCATCTAACTCTGCATTAACATCTTTCCCAATCTTGCAATCCTCACCTCCTATTTCTCAACCTCCTACCCTTCTAGATTGTAAGGTCCCACGGGAATAGGGCCCTCAATTCTTCCTGTATGTGTTTGTAAATTGTGTCCTGTCTCTTACAAGTTTTATAGCATTGTTTTATGTAAATGAATTGTATCCATGGACAGCGCTGCAGAATATATTAGCACTTCATAAATAAAGTATAATAATAAAAAATAATAATTTGTATAAGCTCTTACATTATCAGAATTTACATGAATAGGTTGTTTAATAAAATTAGGCTAAAAACCTTCTATGATGGGATGAAGATTTTTAACTGGTTGCTGAGAACAGTTGAGTCAATAAGCAATCATTGCTGAGATCCACTTTACCTGCTGGGGTGTATTAAATGGTTTACAAGTATTTCCATTACCCTTAAATGGCATTTGAAATAGATTATTTAGCCTGTGGTATTCCCACCTATCCTGAAATCCTGAAAGTATTTGGCCTCAAGGCCAAGCTGTGTTAACACAGCCAGAAGAAGAAATTACACTCCCAGTGGGGTATAGAAAAGATAAGGTAATAAAATGTAAATTTTCCATTGTTTTTTCCAAGTATTGGTGATTGGTTCATGGACAGATATAAGATAAAGAAGCAGGTATATTTACACAATGTGATAAAGTAATGAGATCTGAATATACCTACAAGCTCAACCCATTTTATTAGGTTGTGGCTTCAAAACACAAAATCAGCTAATTCATATACACAAATAAGCCTTAAAAAAGCAATTCTCATACATTGTATAATCTGCAGCTGGTAAAAAAGTAATTGGAAACACATTAAGGGAAAAGAAAATGTATGCTTACCTGATAAATGTATTTCTTTTTTGACACGATGAGTCCATGGATCATCTTAATTACTAATGGGATATTCACCTCCAGGTCAGCAGGAGGTGGCAAAGAGCACCACAGCAAAGCTGTTAAATAGCTCCTCCCTTCCCTCCCATTCCAGTCATTCGACCGAAGTTAAGGATAGAAAGGAAAAACCAAGGTGCAGAGGTGTCTGAAGTTTATAATAACCAACCACCTGTCTTACAAGAACAGGGTGGGCCGTGGACTCATGTCAAAAAAGAAATAAATTTATCAGGTAAGCATAAATTTTCTTTTCTTTTTTATGACACGATGAATCCACGGATCATCTTAATTACTAATGTGATTCAATACCCAAGCTAGAGTACACAGATGATACGGGAGGGACAAGACAGGGAACCTAAATGGAAGGCACCACTGCTTGAAGAATCTTTCTCCCAAAAGCGGCCTCAGCCGAAGTAAAAAAGAAAAAATCAAATATAGGAAAACTTTGAAACAGTGAGAAGAGAGGACCAAGTTGCAACCTTGCAAATCTATTCCACAGAAGCTTCTTGAACGCCCATGAGGAAGCAACAGTCCTCATGGAAGGAGCTGTAACTCTCATTGGAAGCTGCTGTCCAGCAGACTCATATGCAAAAAGTATGATACTCTTCAGCCAAAAAGAAAGAAAAGTAGCCGTAGCTTTCTGTCCCTTACATTTTCCTGAGAAAAATACAAACAATGCAGAAGACTGACGAAAATCCTAAGTCGTCTGCAGGTAAAACTATAAAATACAAACCACATCCAAATTGTGCAGAAGCCGATCCTTCTGAGAAGTAGGATTGGGACACAAAGACCAAATAACAATCTCCTGATCAATGTTGCGATCAGAAACTACCTTAGGAAGAAATCCTAATTTAGAACTAAAAACCTACCTTATCAAAATTAAAAATAAGATAAGGTAATGGAACTCATACTGCAATACCGAGAGCTCTAACACTGCGAGCAGAAGATAACTTAATATCCAAGGAATTTATAGGCTCAAACGGAGCCCCTTGAAGAATTCTTAAAACCAAAAGAAGACTTCATGGAGGAGTAACTGGCTTTAACACAGGCCTGATCCTGACCAAGGCCTGACAAAAGGATTGTACATCTGGGACATCTGCCAGGTGCTTGTCGCTAGTCCTTTCTCCAATCCACTTGGAAAAAAAGACAATATCCTAGGAATCCTGACTCTACTCCAGGAATAATCCCTGGATCCACACCATTACGAATATTTACGCTATGACATATGGGTAAAATCATACTAGACACAGGCGTACAAGCCTGAATCGTGGTCTCACTGATCAATTGCTAACCCCCGCTTGGATGAAATAAAACTTCCATCCTCCAGTGGTCAGCTTTAAAGAAACTGTCCTTGGATAAAAGAAGGGTCCTTAAAGTAGAAGGTCCTTCCTTCGCGGGACTCCCAGGAGGAGGATGTGACACGTCCACCAGGACTGCATACCAATCCTGCGGGCCACGACGGTGAAAAGAGAATCACTGATGCCTTCTCCTGCTTAGTTTGAGCCAAGACTACAGAAGAAAAATCAAATGAAGGAATTAAGTATGCAAAACTGAAATTCCAAGGAAACGTTCGAGAAGCCATGAGATTCCACTGTAACTGACCCCATAGAGAATCCGGCTGAAACACTCCTGGCTGGACTCCCCCCCCCCGGGTAAAAAAATCTGCTTACTTACGAAGACCGCCTCTCAGAAGTCCCATCTGGGATGCAGGTTGTCAACAGACAGCAATTGTGGGTCTCAGCCCACTGAACGATCTTGACTACTTCTGTCATGGTCGAGAAAACTCAGAGTCCCCAACGGCTGAAGTAAGATCTAACTAAAACCTGATAAACCCGGCCAAAGCTAACTGAGGCCAGGCTAGGAGATGATTTACTTTTTCAAAACAGTTATGGGAAGAACAGACTCCAACCGAGTCTAAGTTCCCTGCTCTTAGAGGGCCCCAAACAGTTCCCCAGTCCAAAAGACTGACATCTGTTTGGCACACTCACCCAGAAGAACTGCAAAAGCAGGTTCCCTAGAAGCAAAGATCCTGAGACAACCACCTAAAATTCTTAACTTTTGATTACTAAAGTGGAAGTGCTAGGTAAACACAAATCCTAGAATTGCTGACTATGGTCAGCTTTATTGATAAGGAAACTACCATAGCTCTCCCAAGAAAACTACCCTTGTAGTTGGAACTAAGGAACTCTTTACCAAATTCACCTTCCATCCGGGGAGACCGCAGGAAAAATTGTGCGTAATCCTGCTTGCCTAAAGGAAGGCGCCCGAGCCAGAATGTCGTCCAGAAAAATGGTGTCTCTGCAATTTACCGCAATCAGAGCACCAGCAGCAGTAATCCCGGAACCCTTGAAAAAATTCAGAGAACTGTAACCAGGCCGGAAGGAATCATGAGTTGAAATGTTTGTTTAACATCAGATCAGAAAGCAGGAGCTTTGCCTGGGTTCAAACCCACAACCTTCTGCTTTGGGAGCTATGGAGCTAACCACTAAGCCACATATCCCTTGGGTACTCTAGCAGGCAAACCCTAGAAAATTGAGATAGTCCTGTCCTAGTGGATGGAAAGATGCAAGTATGCATCCTTCAAATCTCCTGTGGTCATAATAGACCCTCTTGGACCAAATAGAAAAAAATAGAACGATAGTTTCCATCTAGAAAACAACACTGAGAACCCAGAGTGGTTTCTAAAATAAGTCTGAAAGTCTCTCCCCTCCTATGGACCTGTGATTAAAGAAAAAACTGAGTAAGATCCCTCAGTCTTTCAGAAGTAGGGCAGCATCAGTATGGGAGGCAAAGTGACAATTATGTCCCACAAGTTCCCATTGCTCTAAAGCCACCAATGCCCTACTGAAGAGACTGATATGGGCTACGGCTACACCCCAGAACAAAGCAGCACAATCTTGCACTACTTTAAAAATAATAAACTCTTGATTGAAAAATCATTTACTAACACCTCACTTTACCACTTCCTATCACTAACGTAGGCATAGAGAATGACTGGGGTAGGAGGGAAGGGAGGAGCTATTTAACAGCTTTGCTGTGGTGCTCTTTGCCGCCTCCTGCTGACCAGGTGGTGAATATCCCATAAGTAATTAAGATGATCTGTGGACTCATCGTGTCATAAAAAAGAAAAACAAGTTTATAGTATACTGTCCCTTTAAACTGCATTATCATTAAAATCTTGGTACATTAAAAAACCCATAAATTGCTGGCACCGTGTGAGTCCCATCATACTACTACAAAATACTCTGCAATGAAAAGTACCTTAAAGAGACAGTACACTGTAAAATTGTTTTTATATGAATGTATTTTCAATGACTTGTTATACCAGCTGCTGAGTATAAAATTTATGAGAAATTACATTTTTCGGTTTATTTGTGTATATGAAGTAGCTGGTTTTGTGCTTTTAAACCACAGCCTATTACAATGGGTTGAGCTTCAGGTAATATCAGATCTCATTATGTTATCACTTTTATGTACACAGACACTTGCTTCCTTATCTTATATTTGTCTAGAAAACCAAAGCTCAATACTTAGAGAAAACAATGGAAAAACACAATTTATGCTTACCTGATAAATTTATTTCTCTTGTGGTGTATCCAGTCCACGGATCATCCATTACTTGTGGGATATTCTCATTCCCAACAGGAAGTTGCAAGAGGACACCCACAGCAGAGCTGTAATATAGCTCCTCCCCTAACTGTCATAGCCAGTCATTCGACCGAAAACAAGCCGAGAAAGGAGGAACCATAGGGTGCAGTGGTTACTGTAGTTTAAATTTAAAAATTACCTGCCTTAAAATGACAGGGCGGGCCGTGGACTGGATACACCACAAGAGAAATAAATTTATCAGGTAAGCATAAATTGTGTTTTCTCTTGTAAGGTGTATCCAGTCCACGGATCATCCATTACTTGTGGGATACCAATACCAAAGCTAAAGTACACGGATGAAGGGAGGGACAAGGCAGGTACTTAAATGGAAGGAACCACTGCCTGTAAAACCTTTCTCCCAAATATAGCCTCCGAAGAAGCAAAAGTATCAAATTTGTAAAATTTTGAAAAGTATGAAGCGAAGACCAAGTCGCCGCCTTGCAAATCTGTTCAACAGAAGCCTCATTTTTAAAGGCCCAAGTGGAAGCCACAGCTCTAGTGGAATGAACTGTAATCCTTTCAGGAGGCTGCTGTCCAGCAGTCTCATAGGCTAAGCGGATTATGCTTCTTAGCCAAAAAGAAAGAGAGGTTGCCGAAGCCTTTTGACCTCCCCTCTGTCCAGAGTAGACAACAAACAAAGCAGATGTTTGACGAAAATCTTTAGTAGCTTGTAAGTAGAACTTTAAAGCACGGACCACGTCCAGATTGTGTAATAGACGTTCCTTCTTCGAAGAAGGATTAGGACACAAGGATGGAACAACAATCTCTTGATTGATAGTCTTGTTAGATACCACCTTAGGTAAGAACCCAGGTTTGGTACGCAGGACTACCTTATCCGTATGAAAAAATCAGATAAGGAGAATCACATTATAAGGCAGATAGCTCAGAGACTCTACGAGCCGAGGAAATAGCTACCAAAAAAAGAACTTTCCAAGATAAGTTTGATATCTATGGAATGAAGAGGTTCAAACGGAACTCCTTGAAGAACCTTAAGAACCAAATTTAAGCTCCATGGTGGAGCAACAGGTTTAAACACAGGCTTGATTTTAACTAAAGCCTGACAAAATGCCTGAACGTCTGGAACATTTGCCAGACGCTTGTGCAAAAGAATAGACAGAGCAGAAATCTGTCCCTTTAAGGAACTAGCTGACAATCCTTTTTCCAAACCTTCTTGGAGAAAAGATAATATCCTGGGAATCCTGACCTTACTCCATGAGTAACCCTTGGATTCACACCAATAAAGATATTTACGCCATATCTTATGTTAAATTTTCCTGGTGACAGGCTTTCGTGCCTGTATTAAGGTATCAATAACTGACTCAGAGAAGCCACGCTTTGATAAAATCAAGCGTTCAATCTCCAGGCAGTCAGCCTCAGAGAAATTAGATTTGGATGGTTGAAAGGACCCTGAAGTAGAAGGTCCTGTCTCAGAGGCAGAAACCATGGTGGAAAGGATGACATGTCCACTAGATCTGCATACCAGGTCCTGCGTGGCCACGCAGGTGCTATCAGAATCACTGATGCTCTCTCCTGCTTGATCTTGGCAATCAGTCGAGGGAGCAGAGGAAACGGTGGAAACACATAAGCCAGGTTGAAAGACCAGGGCGCTGCTAGAGCATCTATCAGTGTCGCCTTGGGATCCCTGGACCTGGATCCGTAACACGGAAGCTTGGCGTTCTGGCGAGACGCCATGAGATCCAGTTCTGGTTTGCCCCAACGATGAATCAGTTGTGCAAAAACCTCCGGATGGAGTTCCCACTCTCCCGGATGAAAAGTCTGACGACTTAGAAAATCCGCCTCCCAGTTCTCTACACCTGGGATATGGATAGCTGATAGGTGGCAAGAGTGAATCTCTGCCCAGCGAATTATTTTTGAAACTTCTAACATCGCTAGGGAACTTCTTGTTCCCCCTTGATGGTTGATGTAAGCTACAGTCGTGATGTTGTCCGACTGAAATCTGATGTACCTCAGAGTTGCTAACTGAGGCCAAGCCTGAAGAGCATTGAATATCGCTCTTAGTTCCAGAATATTTATTGGAAGGAGAGACTCCTCCTGAGTCCACCATCCCTGAGCCTTCAGGGAATTCCAGACTGCACCCCAACCTAGAAGGCTGGCATCTGTTGTTACAATTATCCAATCTGGCCTGCGAAAGGTCCTACCTTTGGACAGATGGACCCGAGATAGCCACCAGAAAAGAGAATCCCTGGTCTCTTGGTCCAGATTCAGTTGAGGGGACAAATCTGTGTAATCCCCGTTCCACTGACTGAGCATGCATAGTTGCAGCGGTCTGAGATGTAAGCGTGCAAATGGCACTATGTCCATTGCCGCTACCATTAAGCCGATTACTTCCATACACTGAGCCACCGAAGGGCGCAGAATGGAATGAAGAACCCGGCAGGAATTTAGAAGCTTTGATAACCTGGACTCAGTCAGGTAAATTTTCATTTCTACAGAATCTATCAGAGTCCCTAGAAAGGAAACGCTTGTGAGTGGGGATAGAGAACTCTTTTCCTCATTCACTTTCCACCCATGCGACCTCAGAAATGCCAGTACTACGTCCGTATGAGACTTGGCAATTTGTAAGTTTGACGCTTGTATCAGGATGTCGTCTAAATAAGGGGCTACTGCTATGCCCCGCGGCCTTAGGACCGCCAGAAGCGACCCTAGAACCTTTATAAAGATTCTTGGGGCTGTAGCTAATCCAAAGGGAAGAGCTACAAACTGGTAATGCTTGTCTAGAAAGGCAAACCTGCAAAACCGATGATGATCTTTGTGTATCGGAATGTGAAGATAAGCATCCTTTATATCCACTGTAGTCATATATTGACCCTCCTGGATCATTGGTAGGATGGTACGAATAGTTTCCATCTTGAACGATGGAACTTTGAGGAATTTGTTTAAGATCTTTAGATCCAAAATTGGTCTGAAGGTTCCCTCTTTTTTTGGAACCACAAACAGATTTGAGTAAAAACCCTGTCCCTGTTCCTCCTTTGGAACTGGATGGATCACTCCCATAACTAGGAGGTCTCGTACACAGTGTAAGAATGCCTCTCTCTTTATCTGGTTTGCAGATAATTGTGAAAGGTGAAATCTCCCTTTTGGGGGGGGAAGCTTTGAAGTCCAGGAGATATCCCTGGGATATAATTTCCAACGCCCAGGGATCCTGAACATCTCTTGCCCACGCCTGGGCGAAGAGTGAAAGTCTGCCCCCTACTAGATCCGTTACCGGATAGGGGGCCGTTCCTTCATGCTGTCTTAGAGGCAGCAGCAGGCTTTTTGGCCTGCTTACCTTTTTTCCAGGTCTGGATTGGTCTCCAGACCGTCTTGGATTGAGCAAAAGTTCCCTCTTGTTTAGCATTAGAGGAAGTTGATACCGCACCTGCCTTGAAGTTTTGAAAGGCACGAAAATTAGACTGTTTGGCCCTAGATTTGGACCTGTCCTGAGGAAGGGCATGACCTTTTCCTCCAGTGATATCAGCAATAATCTCCTTCAAACCAGGCCCGAATAGGGTCTGCCCCTTGAAGGGAAATGTTAAAGGGACAGTTTACTCAAAATTTTTCTCCCCTTTAATTTGTTCCCAATGATCCACTTTACCTGCTGGAGTGTATTAAATTGTTTACAAGTAGCTCCTTTACCCATATATTGGCATTTGAAATAGTTGATTTAGCATGTGGTATCCCCACCTATTCTGAAAGTTTGTGGCCGCGCGTACCAGCTATAGATAAGCTTTGTAAACACAGCCAGCAGAAGAAATTACACTCCCAGTGTGATAAAGCAGAGATAAGGTAATAAAATGTTGATTTTCCATTGTTCTCTCAAAGTATTGAGGATTGTTTTAAGGACAGATATAAGATAAAGAAGCAGGTATATGTGCACAATGTGATACAGTAATGAGATCTGATTATACCTACAAGCTCAACCTATTTTATTAGGCTGTGGCTTCAAGACACAAAATCAGAGCTTTAATATACAGAAATAAACCTTAAAAAGCAAATTTTCATAAATTTTTTACTCTGCAGTTGGTAAAAAAAAGCAATTGTAAACACATTAAGGGAAAAACTATTTTACAGTATACTGTCCCTTTAAGTAGCTTAGATTTTGAAGTCACGTCAGCTGACCATGATCTAAGCCATAGCGCTCTGCGCGCCTGTATAGCAAAACCAGAATTCTTAGCCTTTAGTTTAGTCAAATGAACAATGGCATCAGAATAAAAGAATTGGCTAGCTTAAGTGCTCTAAGTTTGCCAAGTATGTCATCCAATGGAGTCGCTACCTGTAAAGCCTCTTCCAGAGACTCAAACCAGTACGCCGCAACAGCAGTGACAGGGGCAATGCATGCAAGGGGCTGTAGTATAAAACCTTGTTGAATAAATATTTTCTTAAGGTAACCTCTAATTTTTTATCCATTGGATCTAAAAAAAAAAAGCACAACTGTCCTCGACAGGGATAGTAATACGCTTTACTAGAGTAGAAACGGCTCCCTCCACCTTAGGGACTGTCTGCCATAAGTCCCGTGTGGTGGCGTCTATTGAAGATATTTTTCTAAAAATAGGAGGGGAAGAGAACGGCACACCTGGTCTATCCCATTCCTTATTAATAATTTATGTAAACCTTTTAGGTATTTGGAAAAACATCAGTACACACCGGCACTGCAAAGTATTTATCCAGTCTACACAATTTCTCTGGCACTGCAATGGTATCACAGTCATTCAGAGCAGCTAAAACCTCCCTAAGCAACATGCGGAGGTGTTCAAGCTTAAATTTAAATGTAGAAATATTAGAATCAGTTATCTTTCCTGAGTCATTAACATCACCCACTGACTGAAGCTCTCTTTCCTACAACGTCCTTGCTTGTTGAGAGTTGCAAGAGAATGACTGGCTATGACAGTTAGGGGAGGAGCTATATTACAGCTCTGCTGTGGGTGTCCTCTTGCAGCTTCCTGTTGGGAATGAGAATATCCCACAAGTAATGGATGATCCGTGGACTGGATACACCTTACAAGAGAAATTATAATTTTATTACTTAACTATCATGCCCCCTATTGAGAGTGTAATCTCTTCTGCTGGCTGTGTTTACTTAGGCTATTCAATAGAATATACTCCAGTATAGAAACCTTCTGTATGGGTTGGGATACCACAGGCCAAATCAGCTATTTCAAATGCCAAAATAGGGGTAAAATGAGCTACTTGTAAACAATTTAAAACACTTGAGCAGGTAAAATGAATCATTGAGAACAATTTAAAGGGGAGACCATTTTTGGGTGAACTGTCCCTTTAATAAAAGCTGCATTATTTAATAGTCTCTTTGATAAATTGAATTTTTACAATAAGATTACAAGGGGGAAATGTTAAAGGGATACTAAACAAAAAAAAAAATCTTTATGATTCCGATAGAGCATGCAATTTTAAGCAACTATACAATTTACTCCTATTATCAATTTTTCTTTGTTCTCTTGCTATCTTTATTTAAAAAGCATGAATATAAAGCTTAAGAGTTGGCCCATTTTTGGTTCAGAACCTGGGTTTTGCTTGCTTATTGGTTTGCTAAATGTAGCCACTAATAAGCAACCACTATCCAGGGTGCTGAACCTAAAATGGGCTGGCTCCTAAGCTTTAAATTCCTGCTTTTAAAAAAAAGATAGCAAGAGAACAAAGAAAAAATGATAATAGGAGTAAATTAGAAAGTTGCTTAAAATTGCATGCTCTATCTGAATCATGAAAGAAAGAAAAAATTAGGATTAGTATCCCTTTAACAGTTTTATATTGTGGTTTATGGGTTAAATTTTTTTGTCGTTTTAATAGTGGTATGGAAATGGTTAAGAAGCACAACAAAATCAAAGTAATATGATCATAAATGTATTTTTGTTTTGAAAAGGAGAATTTTTACAATACACATGCATTGGCAAAAATACTTCTAGAAAACGTTAGCACTGTTTTGACAATAGTTTTTATTGCACATGCGCAGTGAATGTGGGTAATGACTCGTGCAACTGCATAAGACAAAAGTACATACAGTTTTATTTAGTCCTTGACCAACAATTCAGTATCAAGCCTTAATAGTAACGCCTGAACACAACGTTGTTCCTTTTACAAAGCAAAGTATAAATTAAATTATCTCCCTGATGTGGGTGGGATTTTAGTGACACAGTATAAAAGGCAAAGACGACACAAAACACACTCAATGTAGAATTTAATTGTAATATATACAAGTACTTTATTTCATGCACAGGAATAGTTTGACAACTTTAATTCCTGACAAATAAGGGATTAAAAAAGAGAAAAGAAATGACAATGATATCAATATATTAATAAAATAACTTAAAACAGACGACAAAATCCTAAATCCATAATTCAGTTTCCTTCACACCAGTACAGTATCCGGGAAAAAATAATAACATGGTTAAGTAATATTATGGTACATTGTTGTCAGGAATTAATTGAATAAACACTTTATCTGTACTCATATAAAAAGGCAATTCTTTTTTACATCTCATTTATAAAGTGTGATAGCATTACATTGTGCAATCTGATTGAAAGGGATGGGAGATTCCCAAGTATTCTTTAGCCAGGATCTAAAAATCTAAGAGCTGATGTCACTAGAATTAGCAGTAGTTATTGTGAACACAGTTATGAAGTTTACTGTGAGAAAAGTAATTCAATATACACACACACATCTAAAAAAACTATTCCAAATCTCTTTATGGTTCCAATAGCTACCTAGTGATTAAGAAGCCGTTATGATCTTTACACAAACATTCAGCTAGACTCTCTGAATATCATTTTTTTAGGGCCACAGTAAATGTACTGTCAGCCACAAATCTAGCTAAGATATATATGTACTGATAATGCATGTTGTAGTTACTGTGAATTGTAACTATGAGTACCAGAAAAAAAACGGAACCCCCCCCCCCACTATTTAAGTGAACAGGTCTGTAGCAGCTCTATGGAAACAGACTGCATTCACCAATCAAATTATATAAAAGTATAGTTAAAGGGATAGAAAGGTCAAACGTGAAATGTGCATGCGTGCATTTCAATCTGAAATAAAAGCATTTTTGTAATATACTTCCATTAGTAAAAATGCTTCTAATAAAGCTATTACTGTTTTTCTGCGGCATATGCACGTATCCGGTGAGGGCTCAAGCACCACAACTTCTGAGAGAGCTGGCGGTGGTGTGAATTGTGCCATACAAGCTACTGTGGACTCTGATAATTAGAAGCATTTTTACAAATGGACGTATATTACAAAAATGCTTCTATTTGATGTTCAAATGCACCTATGCACATTTAACCTTTTATCCCGTTAATATTGAACATAATATACAGCAGCTGAAATACTTTGATACAGAGATATATACATACGGAGTAAGCTCAGTTTATTTCTTACATCTGTACTATATATACAGTTATTTTTATTAAGATGAAGTACCAGCAAATGCACTGCACTGTGATTCTCAGTCTGCAACAATATTAATATTCTAAAAATGCAAATAGGAGCAAAGACAATAATCCATGTTGTGTTTTTATTCTTTTCAACCACAGAAACTCTACTTTTATTAAAAAGGGACACAGATACCGGCTTCAGCTATATTGTAAGGAATAATCAAGAGACCTTTGATACTCATCAGTTTTGTGAGCTTGATATACGGAATTTTATGTAAGGCACAATGGCAAATACACAAATAATTTACACAAATGTGCGATTAAATAAAAACAGTCACAAACCTTTAGTTACACAAAATACTTATCCTTTAAACTCAGTTTTTTTGTCCTGTTGGCAGTAAATAAAAATAGTGCCACGCTTAAGACTCGAACCATGTGCTTACTTACAATTCTCTCTCAGCAATTATATTTTATCTTTACCAAACTATTCCTCAACAGTTAAGCAATTTGTTTAAATTCAGTCAATGGTTATGAAACTGGGATTTTTTAAAGGTCTTTACATTATTAATTTAGTTGCCAGTTCCACTAAATAGGATAATGTAGCTACTCAATAATTTTAAGATTAAAAGGGACATTCCAGTCAAAATTGCAAACCACATGGATGCATTTGAGTTTTGAATAAAAGCATATTTGCAATATACATGTATTAGCAAAAATGCTTCTAACAAAAGCTATAGCTGTTTCAAAAGTGTATTTAAAGTGAAAGACAATGCTAATGTTTCTGAAATGCTATGATTGACCATTGGAACAAATTAAGGGGACTTTCATTCATAAAATACTTTCGTTCATAAAATACTTCATGTTGAAAGCTCCTTTATTTGTTTCAAGCGTTCGCTGCACTGAGCTGCTCAGGCAGCCCACAGCAGAACGCTGTTTTGCTTGAGAGGTGACGTTTTCAATAGCCGTGTGGAGCCAGATTTCCCGTACTTTAAGTATGCACCGTGCACCAGCATTTTAAACACAGCACTTGCTCAGAGAGCCTAAGACTCAATTTGTTAAATGCTGAGCAGCTGGTGCTCTTTGCATCTGCAGTATTTAAAATGCTGGAGCACAAATATCTAGCTTTGCGTCACATGCACGTGCAGAGAAAAACGTGAACAGTAAAATAGTGATGACTTTTATTAGAAGCATTTTTCCAAATACATGTATATTGCAAATATGTTTCTATTCATTTTTTTTTAATTCATCTATGTGAATTTCAATATTAACTGGAATGTCCCTTTAATTTCAAAATGACAGTGTGCATTTTACTCAAATATTATCAGAAAACTGTTTCTATGACAATGTTTAAAAAAATATTGCCAATATGTTTTATATTAATCGATTCAAGAAGGGTGAATTGGTCAAGTCTCCATATTCAACATTTTATATATAAGAAGTATAAAAATTTGTGTGAACAAACAAAAATGTGCTGCATGTTGTTGAAAAGCAACAATGTGTCACACTAATAAATAATGCTATGTTAAATTTCAGACTAAATTAGCAAAAGTTAACATTATTACAAAATGCTGTGCTATGATCTAAAGTAAATTAAACAATACTAAATAATAATAATAATAATATTATTATTAATGTGAAGGGCAACCTTGTCTTTAAAATTCCCTTCCAAAAACCCCCAAAAATGTATACAGTGTACTGACTACATTTTCTCTGAAATATGCACATTTATATAGTTTCCTAAAATGGATACTAAACCCAAATTTTTTCTTTCGTGATTCAGGTAGAGCATGCAATTTTAAGTAACGTTCTAATTTACTCCTATTGTCAATTTGTCTTCGTTCTCTTGGTATCTTTATTTGAAAAAGCAGGAATGTAAGTTTTGGAGCCAGCCTATTTTTGATTCAGCACCATGGGTAGTGCTTGCTGATTGGTGACTACATTTAAGCCACCAAACAGCAAGTGTTGCCCAGGTGCTGAATCAAGGTTGGACCGGCTCATAAGCTTACATTCCTGCTTTTTCAAATAAAGATATCAAGAGAACGAAGAAAATTGATAATAGGAGTAAATTAGAAAGTTGTTTAAAATTGCCTGCTCTATCTGAATCATGAAAGGAAAAAATGTGGGTTTATTATCCCTTTGATTTAAATAGACATATAATTAAATATATTTGAGCTAATACGCAAACATTTTTAGCTTAACGCAGAAGACAAAAAAAAAAAGAATTTGTAGGTTCACCATTAAGCAAAGTAAATTTACACCAAAAATATATTCATCAATTGTTATACTTAGAAAACACATAATTCAGACTTTGAATATTTAAATATGAATATTTACCTACTGAATTACAGTAATGAAATATTGTGTGACTTGGAGTGATAAAGGCCAGCATAATAGTGCAATCCACCACCTAATTAACTAGGCTGAAAGAATATAAATAAAAGAATAATAAAAGATCAAATAAAAAAAAATCCTTCATGCCAATTATCCTTGGTAACGCACTACCCTTTTTTATTATATTTCTAATATAATGAGTAGTATTTTGTAAATAATTATAAAATAAAGTTACTATTTCTCAATTACAGTCCTCAAGAACAAGGCCAGATTTCATTTCTTAGTCTATTCTGTGAGGAAAACCATAGGATTTCTTGGGGACTGGATTTGAGAAATGCTGTAAATAAGTTTGTTTTTCACTATTTAAAGGGACATGAAACCCACTTTTATTCTTTCATGATTTAGAAAGAGCAGGTCATTTTAAACCACTTTCGAATTTACTTCTATTATCTAATTTGCTTCATTCTCTTGATATCACTTGCTGAAAAGCATATCTAGATATGCTCAGTAGCTGCTGATTGGTTGCTGCACATAGAGGCCTTATGTGATTGGCTCACACATGTGCATTGCTATTTCTTCAACAAAGGATATCTAAAGAATTGAGCAAATTAGATAATAGAAGTAAATTGGAAAGTTGTTTAAAATTGCATGCCCTATCTGAATCATGAAAGTTTAATTTTGACTAGACTGTCCCTTTAAATAGTAGTGTAAATTGGTTTGCCACTGATAAAAAAAAATGCAGGCACATTTAATTGACTTATTTTCTGTCTTTGTAATGTAAGGTCAAATACTGCATAAAATATTCCAGATTTCTTTCAACAGATTATGTTTTAAATTGACTTTTTTCAGATTTTCTTTAAAACTAATGCTCCTTAGGTTTAGAAAACCCCCAAAAACGAAGGCATGTTCAAGGCATGCAACTGTCCACCAAGATCTATGGCATTTCCTGTTATTTAAAAAAAAAAAAAAAATATACATCTTGAACTTAATATTTTTAAGCAAGACTATTTTAACTTGTAAATAGTACTCTATCATATGTATGTATATTTAACTGATAGCAAATTTAGAAATACTATGTGTGTGTGTTTGTGTATATATATATATATATATATATATATATATACATATATACATACACACACACATATATATATATATATATATATATATATATATATATATATATATATATATATATATACATACACATATATGCGCTGCGGAATCTGTTGGCGCTATACAAATAACCGATAATAATAATAATACACATACACACACATATATATATATATATATATACATACACACACACACACACATATATATATATATATATAAATATATATATATATATATATATATACACATATATACACACACACATATATATATATATATATATATATATATATATATATATATATATATATATACATACACACGTTGATTGGAGTAGCCATGTTAGTCCAGAGATTTAGATATCAAAATAACAAGAGTATTGCATTGAGCAATGATACTTTTTTATTGGACTAACTATACATTTATAAGATGACAAGCTTTTCGGAAGAGTGTCTTCCTTTTTCAAGTCTGAAGCAATACTGACCAAATTGATGGAATTTACAGATTATATCTTAAAACACAGGCTAAAAAGACAAAGTGTTACAGAGGTCTGAATGCAGGGGGAGGAGGGGGTGTTGTAAAAATCATGATGGGGGTTTAGGAGAGGCAGATCGTGTCAATAAAAGAGTACAGGCAGGGGAAATATATGGTAATTACACAAAGCATATACTGACAAAGTTATATATCAACATAGAATCCATATGAATAAAGATGGGAAATTAGGTATACATGGGGAATATAAAATAGTCAAAAAAGGAGAAAGGAAAGAAAGAAAAAGAGGGGAATAATAATAATGACAAAAGTGTGGACATAGGCTTACCTGCGTACCTATGCATAGAGAGTGTGGAATATACAATGTAATTGACTACAGTATATGAAAGTACATTACAAAAAAATGCTGATAATGGGTTAAGAAACCAGAGTCCACATTTAGTCCAGAATTTAGCAAGTTGAAGTGCATTATCATTTTCATTTCAAAGGTTTTTCTTTCCATGGTGTTTTTGAAGTTGCCTCTGAGAATCTTGATTTTGAGGTTTTGGATGGAGTGGTCAGATTGGGTGAAATGGTGACCAACAGGGGTACAGTATTTTGTTTCACAGTTGTTTTTGATTGAGTGTCTGTGCAAGTTCATCCGAAGGTGCAGTTTTTGGCTTGTTTCTCCAATATAACATCCCTCTTCACATGCAGTGCAATGTATCATGTATACCACATCTGCAGGTATACATGAATATGCCTATTCTTAACCAATTATCAATTTTTTTTGTAATGTACTTTCTTATAGTCAATTACATTGTATATTCCACCCTCTCTATTCATAGGTACGCAGGTAAGCCTATGTCCACACTTTTGTCATTATT